>NC_063256.1:27228422-27447752 GCF_019578655.1 Ricinus communis
AGAACAACCCCGTAAAAGGGGTTTATACTTTAATATGAGAAAATTACCCTGTAAGAAGGGTATATTTATAAATATTACAAAAGAACCTCGTAAGAGGGATATATTTATGAGTAAGATAAAATAACCCCGTAAAAAAGATATATTTGTCAATATAAGAAAACGATCCCATAAGTGGGATATATTTACGAGTATGAGAAAACAACTTTATAAAATAGGTATATTTTTTACTATGAAAAAACAACCCTATAAGAGGGGTGTATTTATGAATATAAAAAAACAAGCACGTAAGTGTGGTATACTTATGTGTATGAGAAAACAACCCCGTAAAAGGGGTATGTTTTTAATATTAGAAAACAACTTCGTAAAAGAGAAATATTTGTAAATATTAGAAAACAACCCTATAAAATGTGTATATTTGTGAGTATGGGGAAACAATTCCGTCAAAGGGTTTTATACTTTAATATGAGAAAATTATCCCGTAAGAAGGGTAAATTTGCAAATAATAGAAAATGACCGCGTAAGAGGGGTATATTTATGAGTAAGAGAAAACAACGCCGCAAAAGGAGTATATTTATCAATATAAGAAAACAATCCCATAAGTGGGGTATATTTATGAATATGAGAAAATAACTTTATAAAAGGGTATATTTATAAATATGAGAAAAGAAAACTCCTTAAGAGTGGTATATTTGTGAGTGTGAGAAAACAACCCTGTTAATGGGGTATATTTATGAATATGATAATTCAACCCCATAAGGTGGTATATTTATAGATATTAGAAAACAATCTTGTAAGAAGGATATATTAGTCGATGTTAGAAAACAATCTCGTAAAACAACCCCGTAAATAGGTATATTATGAGTATGAGAAAAAACCCCCGTAAATGAGTATATTTGTGAATATTAGAAAACAACCCCATAAGAGAGGTATATTTGTATGCATGAGAAACTAATACAGTAAAATGAGTATATTTTTTACGATGATAAACAACCACGAAAGAGGGGTATATTTATGAATATGAGAAAATAACCCCATAGGTGGGGTACATTTATGAGTTTGAGAAAACAACTCTATGAAAGGATAAATGTACGAATATAAGTAATCAACTTTGTAAGAGTGGTATATTTGTGAGCATGAGAAAACAACCCCGTAAAAGGGGTATGCTTATGAATATAAGCAAACAACCCCGTAAGAGGGGTATGTTTGTAAATATTTGAAAATAATCACGTAAGAGGGGTATAATTATGAGTGAGAATAAAGCCCCGTAAAAGAGTTATATTTGTCAATATAAGAAAACAAACAAGTAAGTTGGGTATGTTTTTGAGTTTGAGAAAATAATTCCGTAAAACGAGTATATTTATGAATATGAGAAATCAACCCCATAAGAGGGGTATATTTGTAAGAATTAGAAAAGAACCCCGTAAGAGGGGTATACTAGTCAATGTTAGAGAACAAACCCATAAAGAGGTATATTTGTGAATATAAAAAAACAGCCCATTAAATGGAGTATCTTTATCAATATTAGAGAATAATCCCATAAGAGGGATATATTTATAAGTAAAAGAAAACAACACGATGAAAGGAGTATATTTTTTCACTATGAGGAAACAACCCCGTAAGAGAGGTGTATTTATGAATATGAAAAATAACCCCGTAAAGGGGTATTATTAGTTAATGTTAGAAAACAACCCCGTAAGAGGGATATATTTGTGAGTATGAGAAAACAACTCCATAAGTGGTGTATACTTGTCAATATTAGAAAATCACCCCTTAAGAGGGATATATTTATGAGTATGAGAAAACAACACGATAAAATGGGTATTATTTTATACTATGAGAAAAAAAACACCATAACTGGGGTATATTTATGAATATGAGAAAACAACCCTCTAAAGATGGTATATTTGTGAGTATGAAAGACAACCTCGTAAAAGGGGTATATTTTTTAATATGAGAAAACAACCGCGTAAAAGCGATATATTTGTAAATATTAAAAACAACCTTGCAAGAGGCGTATATTTGTGAATATGAGAAAACGGCCTCGTAAAAGGGGTATATCTATGAATATGAAAATTCAACCCCGTAAGAGGGGTATATTTGTGAGTATAGAAAAACAAACCCATAAAAGTGGTATAATCTTTAGTATGAGAAAATAATCCCGTAAGCGGCGTATATTTGAAAATATTAGAAAATAACCCTGCAAGAGGGGTATATTTGTGAGTATGAGAAAACAGCCCTGTAAATATATTTGTGAGTATATTGTTCAATATTAGAAAACAACCCCGTAATAGGGGTATATTTATGAGCATGAGAAAATAACACGGTAAATAAGGTATGTTTTTTAGTATGAGAAAACAATCCCGTAAGAGGGATATATGTATGAATATGAGAAAACGAGCCTGTAAGAGTGGTATACTCGTGAGTATAAGAAAATAATCCCATAAAAGGGATATATTTTTTAATATTAGAACACGACCCGGTAAGGAGGGAATATTTTTAATAATGAGAAAATAGTCCCATAAGAGGAGTATATTATTGAGTATGAGAAAACAACCTCGTACAAAGGGTATATTCTTTAATATATGAAAATAATTCCGTAAGAAGGGTATATTTGAAAGTATTAGAAAACAACCCCGTAAGAGGGGTATATTTATGAGTATGAGAAAACAACACCGTAAATGGGGTATATTTGTCAAGATTAGAAAATAACCCCATAAGAGGGGTATATTTGTGAGTATGTGAAAGCAATACGGTAAAAGGGATAAATCTTTTACTATGAGAAAACATCTCTATCAGAGGGATATATTTATGAATATGAGAAAATAAGTTTGGAAGAGTAGTATATTTGTGAGTATTAGAAAACAACCTTATAAAGGGTGTAATATTTAATATGAGAAAATAACCCCGTAAGAGAAAAATATCTGTAAATATTAGCAAACAAGTCCACAAGGGGGATGTATTTGTGAGTATGAGAAAACAATCCCATAAAAGGGGTATATTCTTTATTATTAGAAAACAACCCCGTAAGAGGAGTATATTTATTAGTATGAGAAAATAGCCCCGTAAAAGGGATGTATTCTGTCAATATAAGAAAACAATCCAGTAAGTGGGTATATTTGTGAGTATGAAAAAATAACTTCGTAAATTGGGTATATTTATGAATATGAGAAATGAACCTCGTAAGAGGGGTATAATTATGAATATTCAAAAATAACCATGTAAGAGGGGTACATTACTCTATTAAAAAATAACCCCGTAATAGGGATATATTTTTTAGTATGAGAAAACAGCCCCGTAAATGGAGTATATTTGTTAATATTAGAAAATAACCCCGTAAGAGGGGTATATTTGTGAGTATGAGAAAATAACTCGGTAAAAAGTGTATATCTTTTTCTATAAAAAACAACCCCGTAAGAGGGGTATATTTATGAATATGAGAAAACAACCTCTTAAAGTAGTATATTTGTGAGTATGAGTAAACAACCCCGTAAAAGATGTATATTTTTAATATGAGAAAACGACCCCGTAAGGAGGAAAATATTTTTAATAAGGTGAAAGAACCCCGTAAAAGGGGTATATTTGTAAGTATGGGAAAACAACCCCGTAGAAGGGGCATATTCTCTAATATGAGAAAACAACCGCGTTGTATATTTGGTAATATTAGAAAATAGCCCCATAAGAGGTATATTTGTGAGTATGGGAAAATAACCCCGTAAAAGGGGTATATTTTTTAATTTGAGAAACCGACCCCGTAAGGGGGGAAATATTTTTAATAAGGAGAAAAAATAACAACGTAAAAGGGGTATATTTGTGAGTATGAGAAAATAACCCTGTAGAAGAGGCATATTCTAATATGACAAAATAATCTTGTAAGATGGGTATATTTGAAAATATTAGAAAATAACCCATAAGAGAGATATATTTGTGAGTATGAGAAAACAACACCGTAAATAGGGTATATTTATCAATATCAGAAAACAACCCTGTAAAAGGGGTATATTTGTGAGTATGTGAAAACGACACGGTAAAAGGAGTAAATTTTTACTATGAGAAAAGAATCTCGTAAGAGGGGTATATTTATGAGTATGAGAAAATAACTTTATAAGAATGCTATATTTGTGAGTACTAGAAAATAATCCCGTAAAATGGGATATATTTTTTAATATGAAAAAACAACCCCGTAAGAGGAGAATATCTATAAATATTAGCAAAAGACTCCGTAAGAGGGATATATTTGAGATTAAGGGAAAACAACCCCATAAAAGGGATGCATTCTTTATTATAATAAAACAACCCCGTAAGAAGGGTGTATTTCTAAATATTAGAAAACAATGCCGTAAGAGATGTATATTTATTTGTATGAGAAAATAATGCTATAAAGGTGGTATATTTGTCAATATAAGAAAACAATCCTGTAAGTGGTGTATATTTGTGAGTATGAGAAAATAACTCTGTAAAAAGGGTACATTTATGAATTTGAGAAATCAACCTCGAAATATGGGTATAATTGTGAATATTCAAAAACAACCACGTAAGTGGAGTATATTAGTCAATTTTTGAAGATAACCCCATAAAAATGGTATATTTTTTAGTATGAGAAAACAATCCCATAAATGAAGTATATTTATCTATATTAGAAAACACACCCATAAGAGGGGTATATTTGTGAGTATGAAAAAATAACTCGGTAAAAGAGCTATTCTTTCTACTATGAGAAAATAATTCCATAAGAGGAGAATATTTATGAATTTGAGAAAACAACCACGTAAAATGGGTATATTTTTTAATATGAGAAAATGACTTTGTAAGAGGAAAAATAATTTTAAATATTAAAAAACAACCCCGTAATTTGGGTATATTTGTGAGTCTGGGAAAATAACCTCGTAAGAGGAGTATATTCTTTAATATAAGAAAACAACCCTGTAAGAAGACTATAATTTAAAATATTAAAAAACAATCGCGTAACAATGGTATATTTGTCAATATGAGAAAATAACCCCGTAAAAGGGGTATATTTGTCAATATAAGAAAACAACCTCATAAGAGGGTTATATTTGTAAATATTAGAAAACAACCTCATAAGAAGGGTAAATTAGTTAATGTTAGAAAGCGACACTGTGAGAGGGATTGTGAGTCTGAGAAAACAACCTCGTAAATGAGTATATTTGTAAATATCAAAAAAGAACCTCGTAAGAGGGGTATATTTGTGAGTATGAGAAAACAACTTCGTATAAGGGGTATATTTATCAATTTAAGAAAAAAACCCTGTAAATGGGGTAAATTTATGAGAATGAGAAAATAACTTCATATAAGGGTATATTTCTGAATATAAAAAATCAACCCCGTAAGAGGGGTATATTTATAAATTTTAAAAAATAATCCCATAAGAGAGGTATATTAGTCAATGTTAGAAAATAACCCTGTAAGAAGGGTATATTTGTGAGTATGAGAAGAAAGCCTCCTAAAATGGAGTAATATGGGGTATATTATATATACTATGAAAAGACAACCCCGTGAGAGGGGCATAGTTATGAGTATGAGAAAGCAACCTCGTAAAAATGGTATATTTTTAATACGAGAAAATAACCCAGTAAGAGGGGTATATTTTTAAATATGAGAAAACAATCCCACAATAGAGGTATATTTGTAAATATAAGAAGATAACCCTGAAAGAGGAGTATATTTGTAAATATGAGAAAATAACCCCGTGAAAAATTTATATTTTTTTCAATGATAGACAACCCTCTAAGTGGGTGTATATTTGTAAATATGAGAAAATAACACCATAAGAGGCATATATTTATCAATATTAGAATATAACCATATAAGAGGGATATATTTTTTATTATGAGAAAATAACCCCGTGTAAGGGGTATTTTTTAATATTAAAAAATAACCCCGTAAGAGGGGTATATTTGAGAGTATGAGAAAACAACCCCATAAAAGGATTTTTCTTTTTAATACGAGAAAATAACCCCGTAAGAGAGGTATATTTGTGAATATGAAAAAAAACCCTGTAAGAGGGGTATATTTGTCAATATTAGAAAATAACCCCGTGAAAAAGGTAATTTTTTTATAACGAGAAAATAGCACCGTAAGAGGAGTATATTTGTAAATATGAGAAAATAACATCGTAAGAGGGGTATATTTATCAATATTAGAATATAACTACGTAAGAGGACTATATTTTTTATTATAAGAAAACAACCCCGTGTAAGGGTTATATTTTCAATATTAGAAAATAACCCCGTAAGAGGAGTATATTTGTGAGTATGAGAAAACAACCCCGTAAAATGGATTTTTTTTTAATACAAGAAAATAACCTTGTAAGAGGAGTATATTTATGAATATGAGAAAACAACCCGCAAGAAGATATATTTGTCAATATTAGAAAATAACCCCGTAAGAGGAGTATATTTGTGAGTATGAGAAAACAACCCCGTAAAATGGATATTTTCTTAATACGAGAAAATAACCCCGTAAGAGGAGTATATTTGTGAATATGAGAAAATAACCCCGTAAGAAAGATATATTTGTCAAAATTAAAGAACAACCCTGTAAGAGGAGTATATTTATGAATATAAGAAAACAATCCCGTGAAGAAGTTATATTTTTTACAATGAGAGAACAATCCCGTAAGAGGGGTATATTTGTGAATACGAGAAAATAACACCGTAAGAGATGTATATTTATCAATATTTGAATATAACTACGTAAGGAGACTATATCTTTTATTATGAGAAAACAACCCCGTGTAAGGGGTATATCTGTTAATATTAAAAAATAACCCCTTAAGAGGGATGAGTATGACAAAACAACCTCGTAAAAGGGGTACTTTTTTTAATATAATAAAATAACCCCGTAAGAGGGGTATATTTGTGAATATGAGAAAATAACCCATAAGAGGAGAATCTTTGTTAATATTAGAAAACAACCCCATAAAAGGGGTATATTTGTAAATATGAGAAAACAACCCCATGATAGCAGTATATTTTTTACTATGAAAAGATAACCTCGTAAGAGCGGTATTTTTGTGAGAATGAACCAACAACCCCGTAAAAAGGATAACCTTTATAATATAAGAAAATAACAGCGTAAGGCTGGTATATTTATAAATATTAGAAAACAACCTCGTAAGAGTAGTATATTTGTGAGTATGAGAAGACAACCCCGTAATAGGGGTATATTATTTACTATGAAAAGACAACCCCGTAACAGGGTTATATTATATAGTATAAAAAGACAACCTCGTGAGAGGGGTATATTTATGAGTATGAGAAAGCAACCTCTTAAAAAAAAGTATATTTTTTAATACAAGAAAATAACCCAGTAAGAAGGGTATATTTGTGAATATGAGAAAACAACCTTGCAAGAGGGATATATTTATCAATATTAGAAAACAACCTTGTAAGAGGCGTATATTTGTGAATGTGAGAAGACAATACTGTGAAAAATGTATATTTTTTATAATGAGAAAACAACCCCGTAAGAAGGGTTTATTTGTGAATATGAGAAAACAACACCGTAAGAGGCGTATATTTATCAATATTAGAATATAACTACGTAAGAAAGGTATATTTTTTATTATGAGAAAACAATCGTGTAAGGGGTATATTTTTTAATATTAAAATATAATCCCGTAAGAGGGGTATATTTATGAGTATGAGTAAAGAACCACGTAAAATGAGTATTTTATTAATACGAAAAAATAACTACGTAAGAATATTAGAAAACAACTCTGTCAATGGGGTTTGTTTGTGAGTATATGAAAACAACACCGTAAAAGGGGCATATTTGTCAATATTAGAAAACAACCCCCATAAAAGAGGTTTATTTATGTGGATGGGAAAATAACTCCATAAAAGGGGTAAATTCCTTATTATGACAAGACAACCCTGTAAGAGGGGTATATTTATGAGTATGAGAAAACAAACCCGTAAAAGGGGCATATTTTTAAATATGAGAAAATAATCCCATAAGAGAGGGTATTATTAATAAATATTAGAAAACAACCCCGTAAGAGGGATATTTTTTTAATACGAGAAAATAACTCGTAAAAGAGGTATATTTGTTAATATGAGAAAACAACCCCGTGAGAGGGGTATATTTTTTAATATGAGAAAACAATACCGTGAAAGGGGTACATCTTTTAATATGAAAAAATAACCCTATAAGAGTTGTATATTTGTGAGTATGAGAAAATAACCCCGTAAAAGGGGTATATTTGTTAATATTAAAAAATAACTCCGCAAGTAGGATATATTTGTAAGTATGAGAAAATAACACTGTAAAAGGGATATATTTATCAATATAAGAGAAAAACCCCGTATGTGGGGTATATTTGTGAGTATGAGAAAACAACCCTATAACAGAAATATATTTGTCAATATTAGAAAACAATCCCGCAAGAAGGGTACATTTGTCAATATTAGAAAACAACCATGTGAGAGGGGTATATTTGTAAATATGGGAAAATAGCCCCGTGGAAAAGGTATATTGTTTACAATAAGAAAACAACCCCGTAATAAGGGTATATTTATGAATATGAGAAAACAACACCGTAAGAGGTGTATATTTATCAATATTAGAATAAAACTACGTAAGAATGATATATTTGTGAGTATAGGAAGACAACCCCGTAATAAAGGTATATTATTTACTATGAAAAGACAACCCCGTGAGAGGGGTATATTTATGAGTATGGGAAAGCAATCTCATAAAAAGGTATATTTTTTAATACGAGAAAACAACCCCAAAAGAGGAGTATATTTGTCAATATTAGAAAGCAACCCTGTAAGAGGCGTATGTTTGTGAATATGAGAAAACAACCCCGTGAAAAAGGTATGCTTTTTATAATAAGAAAATAAACCCGTAAGAAGGGTGTATTTGTAAATATGAGAAAACAACATCGTAAGAGGTGTATTTTTATCAATATTAGAATATAACTACGTAAGAAGGGTATATTTCTTATTATGAGAAAACAACCGTGTAATGAGTATATTTTTTAATATTAAAAAATAACCCCGTAAGAGGGGTATATTTATGAGTATGAGTAAACAACCTCGTAAAATGTGTATTTTTTAATATGAGAAAATAACTCCATAAGATGGGTATATTTGTCAATATTAGAATATAACTCCGTCAATGGGGTTTGTTTGTGAGTATACGAAAACAACTCCGTAAAAGGGGCATATTTGTCAATATTAGAAAATAACCCCCCAAAAGAGAGGTTTATTTATGTGGATGAGAAAATAACTCCATGAAAGGTGTAAATTCTTTATTATAAGAAGACAACCCCGTAAGAGTGATATATTTATGAGTATAAGAAAACAAACCCGTAAATGGGGGTATATTTTTAAATATGAGAAAATAACCCCGTAAGAGAAGGTATTATTTATAAATATTAGAAAACAACCCCGTAAGAGGGGTATTTTTTTAATACGAGAAAATAACCCGTAAAAGGGGTATATTTATGAACATGAGAAAAAAAACTCCGTGAGAGGGATATATTTATCAATATTAGAAAACAACCCCGTAAAAAGGGTATATTTATGAATATGAGAAAATAATACCGTGAAAGATGTACATTTTTTAATATGAAAAAGATAATCCCATAAGAGTTGTATATTTGTGAGTGTGAGAAAATAACCCCGTAAAAGGGGTATATTTGTCAATATTAGAAAATAACCCTGTAAATAGAATATATTTGTAAGTATGAGAAAATAACACTATAAAAAGGATATATTTATCAATATAAGAGAAGAACCCCGTATGTGGGGTATATTTGTGAGTATGAGAAAACAACCCCGTAACAGAAATATATTTGTCAATATTAGAAAACAACCCCGCAAGAAGGGTATATTTGTCAATATTAGAAAACAACCATGTTAGAGGGGTATATTTGTGAATATCAGAAAATAACCCCGTGAAAAAGGTATATTTTTTACAATGAGAAAACAACCCCGTAAGAATGGTATATTTATGAATATGAGAAAACAACACCGTAAGAGGTGTATATTTATCAATATTAGAATAAAACTACATAAGAGGGGTATATTTGTGAGTATGAGAAGACAACCCCATAATAGGGGTATATTATTTACTATGAAAAGATAACCCCGTGAGAGGGATAAATTTATGAGTATGAGAAAGCAATCTCGTAAAAAGGGTATATTTTTTAATATGAGAAAATAACTCAGTAAGGGGGGATATTTATGAATTTGAGAGAACAACCCCACAAGAGGAGTGTATTTGTCAATATTAGAAAACAACTCTGCAAGAGGCGAATATTTATGAATATGAGAAAACAACCGTGTGAAAAAAGTATATTTTTTACAATGAGAAAACAACCCCGTAAGAGAGGTGTATTTGTGAATATGAGAAAACAACACCGTAAGAGGCGTATATTTATCAATATTAGAATATAACTACGTAAGAAGGGTATATTTTTTATTATGAGAAAACAACATCGTGTAAAAGGTATATTTTTTAATATTAAAATAAAACCCCATATTTGTGAGTATGAGGAAATAATCCCATAGAATGGATATATTTTTAACATGAGGAAATAACCCCGTAGAATGAGTATTTTTTTAATATGAGAAAATAACTTCGTAAGAGGGGTATATTTGTGAATATGAGAAAACAACAACGTAAGAGGGGTATATTTGTCAATATTAGAAAACGATCATGTAAGAAGGGTATATTTGTGTATATGACAAAACAACCTCGTGAAAAGGGTAATTTTTTTACAATGAGATAACAGCCCCGTAAAAGGAGTATATTTGTGAATATGAGAAAACGACAACGTAAGAGGGATATATTTATCAATATTAGAAAAGAACCTCGTAAATTGTGTACAGTTGTAAGTACAAGAAAGCAATTCCATAAAAAGGGTATATTTATCAATATTAGAAAATAATCCCATAAGAGGGGTATATTTGTGAATATAAGAAAATTACCCTGTAAAAGGGGTATATTTGTCAATTTTAGAAAACAAGCATGTAAGAGGGGTATATTTGTGAATATGAGAAAACAACTATGTGAAAGGGGTATATTTTATACTATGAAAAAACAACCCTGTAACAGCCCCGTAAAAGGAGTATATTTGTGAATATGAGAAAACAACAACATAAGAGGGATAAATTTATCAATATTAGAAAAGAACCTCGTAAATTGTGTACAGTTGTAAGTACAAGAAAGCAATTCCATAAAAAGGGTATATTTATCAATATTAGAAAATAATCACATAAGAGGGGTATATTTGTGAATATAAGAAAATCACCCTGTAAAAGGGGTATATTTGTCAATTTTAGAAAACAAGCATGTAAGAGGGGTATATTTATGAATATGAGAAAATAACTATGTGAAAGGGGTATATTTTATACTATGAAAAAACAACCCTGTAAGAGGGATATATTTGTGAGTATAGCGAAACAATCTCGTAGATGAGTATATTTGTGAATGTGAGAAAACAGTACCGTAAAAGGGGTATATTTATCAATATTAGAAACCAACTCCGTCAATGGAGTTTATTTATGAGTATGCGAAAACAACTACATAAAAAGAGCATATTTGTCAATATTAGAAAACAACCCTCACAAGAGAGGTTTATTTATGTTGATGAGAAAACAATTCCATCAAAGGGGTAAATTTTTTATTATGAGAAAACAACCCCGTATATTTGTGAATATGAGAAAATAAACTCGTAAAAGGGGTATATTTTTAAATATGAAAAAATAACCTTGTAAAAGTGAGTATACTTATAAATATTAGAAAACAACCCCGTAAGAGGGGTATATTTTAATACGAGAAAATAACCCGTAAGAGGGATATATTTATAAATATGAGAAAACAACCCCTTGACAGGGGTATATTTCTCAATATTAGAAAACAACCCCGTAAGAGGGGTATTTTTATGAATATGAGAAAACAACACCGCAAAAGGGGTACATTTTTTTATATGAAAAAATAATTCCACAAGAGTGGTATATTTGTGAATATGAGAAAATAACCCTGTACTTATTAATATTAGAAAATAACCCCGTAAGTAGATTATATTTGTAAGTATGAGAAAATAACATTATAAAAGGGGTATATTTATCAATATAAGAGAGAAACCCCGTATGTGGGGTATATTTGTAAGTGTGAGAAAAAAACCCCATAAAAGAAATATATTTGTCAATTTTAGAAAACAAACCCGCAAGAGGGGTATATTTATCAAAATTAGAAAATAACCCTGTGAGAGGGGTATATTTATGAATATGAGAAAACAACCCCGTGAAAAAAGTATATTTTTACAATGAGAAAATAACCCTGTAAAAGGGTTATATTTGTGAATATGGGAAAAAAACACCGTAAGAGTTATATATTTATCAATATTAGAATATAACTACATAAGAAGGGTATATTTGTGAGTATGAGAAAACAACCCCATAAAAGGGATATTTTTTTAATACTAGAAAATAACCCCGTAATAGGGGTATATTTGTGTATATAAAAAATAACCCCGTAAGAGGGGTATATTTGTTAATATTAAAAAACAGCCTCTAAAAGGGGTATATTTTTGAATATGATAAAACAACCCCGTGGAAAGAGTAATATTTTTACAATGAGAAAACAGCCCCGTAAGGGGGGTATATTTTTTAATATAAGAAAACAACAGCGTGAGAAGGGTGTGTTTGTGAATATTAGAAAAGAACTTCGTAAATGGGGTACAATTGTGAGTACGAGGAAACAACTCCATAAAATAGGTATATTTATCAATATTAGAAAACAACTCCATAAGAGGGCTATATTTGTAAATATGAAAAAACAACCCCGTAAGATGGGTATATTTATCAATTTTAGAAAATAAACATGTAAGACGGGTATATTTGTAAATATGAGAAAACCCCCCATGAAAGGATAATATTTTTTACTATGAAAAATAATCCCATAAGAGGGGTATATTTGTGAGTATAGAAAAACAACCCCGTAAATGGGGTATATTTGTGAATATGAGAAAACAACACCATAAGACGGATATATTTACCAATATTAGAAAAAAAAACTCTGCAAATGGAGTTTATTTATGAGTATGCGAAAATAACTCCGTAAAAGGGGTATATTTGTTAGTATTAGAAAACAACCCCCACAAGAGGGGTTTATTTATGTGGATCATAATACAACTCCATGAAAGGGGTAAATCTTTTATTATGAGAAGATAATCCCGTAAGAGAGGTATATTCGTGAGTATAAAGAAACAAACCAGTAAAAAGGGTATATTTTTAAATATGAGAAAATAATCCCATAAGAGGGAGTAAATTTTTAAATATTAGAAAACAACCCCGTAAGAGGATATTTTTTATCATACGAGAAAATAACCCCGTAAGAGGGGTATATTTGTAAATATGAGAAAACATCCCCGTAAGAGGGGTATATTTCTCAATATTAGAAAACAACCCCGTAAGAGGGGTATATTTATGAATATGAGAAAATAACACCCTAAAAAGGGTACATTATTTAATATGAAAGAATAATCCCGTAAGGGTGGTATATTTGTGAGTATGAGAAAATAACCCCGTAAAAGAGTTATGTTAGTCAATATTAGAAAATAACCCGTAAGTAGGGTATATTTGTAAGTATGAAAAATAACACTGTAAAAGGGGTATATTTATCAATATAAGTGAAGAACCCGTATGTGGGGTATATTTTTTAGTATGAAAAAATAACCCTGTAAGAGAAATATATTTGTCAATTTTAGAAAACATACCCCGCAAAAGGGGTATATTTGTCAATATTATAAAACAATCCTGTAAGAGGGGTATATTTGTGAATTTCAGAAAATAACCCCGTGAAAAGGTATATTTTTTAAAAAGTGAAAATAACCCTGTAAGAGGGGTATATTTGTGAATATGAGAAAACAACATCGTAAGAGGTATATATTTATCAATATTAGAATATAATTACATAAGAGGGGTTTATTTGTGAGTATGAGAAGACAACCCCGTAATAGTGGTATATTATTTACTATAAAAAAATAACCCCATAAGAGGAGTATTTTTATGAGTATGAGAAAGCAATCTTGTAAAAAATGGTATATTTTTTAATATGAGAAAATAACACAGTAAGAGGGGTATGTTTATGAATATGAGAAAACAATCCCGAAAGAGGGGTATATTGGTCAATATTAGAGAATAACCCTATAAGAGACGTATATTCTTGAATATGAGAAAACAACCCCATGAAAAACGTATATTTTTTACAATGAGAAAACAACCCCATAAGAGGGGTATATTTGTGTGTATGAGAAAATAACACCGTAAGAGGCGTATATTTATCAATATTAGAATGTAACTACGTAAGAGGGGTATATATTTTATTATGAGAAAACAACCCCGTGTAAGGGGTATATTATTTAATATTAAAAATAACCCCGTAAGAGGGGTATATTTATGAGTGTAAGAAAACAGCCCCGTAAAAGAGATTTTTTAGTACGAGAAAATAACCCCGTAAGAGTGGTAGATTTGTGAATATGAGGAAACAACCCCGTAAGAGGGGTATATTTGTCAATATTAGAAAACAACCCTGTAAAAGGGGTATATTTGTGAATATGAGAAAACAACCTTATGAAAAGAGTAATCTTTTTACAATGAAAAAATAGCCCCGTAAGAGGGGTATATTTGTGAATATGAGAAAACAACACCGTAAGAGGGGTGTATTTGTCAATATTAGAAAAGAACCTCGTAAATGGGGTACAGTGGTAAGCACGAGAAAACAACTCCATAAAAGGGTTATATTTATCAATATTAGAAAACAACATCACAAGAGGGGTATATTTGTGTATATGAAAAAATAACCCCGTAAGAGGGGTGTATTTGTCAATTTTAGAAAACAAGCATGTAAGAGGGGTATATCTGTGAATATGAGAAAACAACCCCATGAAAGGGGTATATTTTTTACTATGAATAAACAACCTCATAAGAGGGGTATATTTGTGAATTTAGGAAAACAACCCTGCAAATGGAGTATATTTATGAATTTGAGAAAACAACATCGTAAGAGGGGTATATTTATCAATATTAGAAAAATTCTCTGCAAATGGGGTTTATTTATAAGTATACCAAAACAGCTCTGTAAAAAAGGTATATTTGTCAATATTAGAAAACAACCGCATAAGAGGGGTATTTGTGAATGTGATAAAATAAACCCGTAACAAGGGTATATTTGTCAATTTTAGAAAACAAGCATGTAGGATGGTGTATTTATGAATATGAGAAAACAACCCCGTGAAAATGGTATATTTTTTACTATGAAAAAAAGCCCAGTAAGAAGGGTATATTTGTAAGTATAGAAAAATATCACAGTAAAAGGGGTATGTTTTTTAATATGAGAAAATAACCCGTAAGAAGGGTATATTTGTGATTGTGAGAAAAAAAACCCTGTAACATGGCCATATTTGTGAATATGAGAAAACAACACCGTAAGAGTGGTATATTTGTCAATATTAAAAAATAACCATGTAAATGGGATATATTTGTGATTATGAGAAAATAACTCCATAAAAGGGTATATTTGTCAATATTAGAAAATAATAAGAGGGGTATATTTATGAATGTGAGAAAACAACCCCGTAAAAGGGGTATATTTGTTAATTTTAGAAAATAAGCATGTAAGAGGGGTATATTTGTGAATATGAAAAAATAACCACGATAGAAGAGTATATTTTTCACTAAAAAAAAATCCCTGTAAGAGGGGTATATTTGTGAGTATAGGAAAACAACCTCGTAAAAGGGGTATATTTTTTAATACAAGAAAATAACCCCGTAAGAGGGGTATATTTATGATTATGAGAAAAGAACCTCGTAAATATAGGTATATTTATGAATACGAAAAAACAACACTGTAAGAGGGGTATATTTGTCAATATGAGAAAATAACCCCGTAAGAGGAGTATATTTGTGAATATCAGAAAACAACCTTGTAAGAGGGGTATATTTATGAATATGAGAAAACAACCCCGTGAAAAGGGTAATTTTTTTACAATGAGAAAACAGCCCCATAAGAGGGGTATATTTGTCAATATAAAAAAAAACTGTAAAAGGTGTATATTTGTCAATATTAGAAAAGAACCCCGTAAATGGGGTACAGTTGTAAGTACGAGATAACAACTCCGTAAAAGGGGTATATTTATCAATATTAGAAAATAACCTCATAAAGGGGTTATTTTTATGAATATGAGAAAACAACACCGTAAGAGGGGTATATTTATCAATTTTAGAAAATAAGCATGTAAGAGGGGTATTTTTGTGAATATGAGAAAACAACCCCTTGAAAGGGATATATATTTTACTATAAGAAAAAAATCCCGTAAGAGGGGTATATTTGTGAGTATAGGAAAATAACCCCGTAAATGGGGTATATTTGTGAATATGATAAAAAATACTGCAAGAGGAGTATATTTGTCAATATTAAAAAACTATCCTATAAATGGGGTTTATTTGTGAATATGTAAAAATAACTCCGTAAAAGGGATATAACCCCAAATGAGGGATATATTTGTGAATGTATGAAAACAAACCCGTAAAAGGGGTATATATCTCAATTTTAGAAAACAAGCATGTAGGAGGGGTATATTTGTGAATATGAGAAAACAACCCCGTGAAAAGGGTATATTTTCTACTATGAAAAAATAACCTCGTAAGAGGGGTATATTTGGGAGTATAGAAAAATAAACCCGTAAAAAGGGTATGTTCTTAATAGGAGAAAATAACCCCGTAAGAGGGGTATATTTGTGATTGTGAAAAAAAAATCCCGTAAAATGCGTATATTTCTAAATATGAGAAAACAAAACTGTAAGATAGGTATATTTATCAATATTAGAAAAGAACCCTATAAATGGGGTATATTTGTTAGTATGAGAAAATAACTCCATAAAAGGGTATATTTGTCAATATTAGAAAACAACCCCATAAGAGGGGTAAATTTGTAAATGTGAGAAAATAATCCCGTAAGATAGATATATTTGTCAATTTTAAAAAACAAGCATGTAAGAGGATTATATTTGTGAATATGAAAAAATAACCCTGTAAGAGGGGTATATTTGTGAGTATAGAAAAACAACCCCGTAAAAGGGGTATATTTTTTAATATGAAAAAATAACCCCGTAAGAGGGGTATATTTGTGATTGTGAGAAAACAACCCCATAAAAATGGGTATATTGGTGAATATGAGAAAATAACACCGTAAGAAGGGTTTACTTGTCAATATTAGAAAATAACTTCGTAAATGGTGTATATTTGTGAGTATGAGAAAATAACATCATAATAGGGATATATTTGTCAATATTAGAAAACAACCCCATAAGAGGGGTATATTTGTGAATGTGAGAAAACAATCTCGTAAAAGGTGTATATTTGTCAATATTAGAAAACAACCCCATAAGAGGGGTTTATTTATGTGGATGAGAAAAAAACTCCATGAAGGGGTAAATTTTTATTATAAGAACACAACCCCGTAAAGGGGTACATTTGTGAGTATAAGAAAATAAACCTATAAAAGGAGCATATTTATAAATATTAGAAAATAACCCTGTAAGATGGGGGTATTTATGAGTATGAGAAAACAACCTTGTAAAAGGGGTATATTTTTTCAAATGAGAAAATAATCCCGTACAAGGAGTATATTTGTGAGTATGAGAATGCAACCCCATAAAAGGAGTATATTTTCTAGTATGAGAAAATAATTTCATATTAGGGGTATACTTGTAAATATTAAAAAATAATAACGTAAGAGAGTATTATTTATGAGTATGCGAAAGCAACCACGTAAAAAGGCTGTATTTTTAATACGATAAAATAACCTAGTAAGAGGTGTATATTTGTAAATATGAGAAAACAACCCCGCAACAAGGATATATTTGTTAATATTGGAAAACAACCCTGTAAGAGGGGTATATTTGTGAATAATGAGGCGTATATTCATCAATATTAGAATATAACTACGTAAGAGGGGTATATTTTTTATTATGAGAAAACAACCCCGTAAGAGGCATATATTTGTGAGTATAAGAAAATAACCCCGTAAAAGGAATATTTTTTAATACGAGAAAATAATCCCGTAAGAGGGGTATATTTATGAATATGAGAAAACAACCCTGTAAGAGGGGTATATTTGACAATATTAGAAAACAACCTTGTAAGCAAGGTAAATTTGTGAATATGAGAAAACAATCTCGTGAAAAGGATAATTTTTTTACAATAAGAAAACAGCCCGTAAGAGGGGTATATTTGTGAATATGAGAAAACAACACCGTAAGAGGGATATATTTGTCAATATTAGAAAAGAACTCCGTAAAAAGGGTACAATTATAAGTATGAGAAAACAACTCCGTAAAAGGGCTATATTTGTCAATATTAGAAAACAACCCCATAAGAGGGGTATATTTGTGAATATGAGAAAACAACCCCGTGATAGGGGTATATTTGTCAATTTTAGAAAATAAGCATGTAAGAGGGGTATATTTATAAAATGAGAAAACAACCTCGTGAAAGGAGTATATTTTTTACAATGACAAAACAACCCCGTAAGAGGGGTAAATTTGTGAGTATAGGAAAACAACCCCGTAAATCGGGTATATTTATGAATATGACAAAACAACACAGTAAGAGGAGTATATTTGTCAATATTAGAAAAGAACCTTGCAGATGGGGTATAGTTATGAGTATAAGAAAACAACTCTGTAAAAGGGGTATATTTATCAATATTAGAAAACAACCCCATAAGAGGGATATATTTGTGAATGTGAGAAAACAACGGGGTATATTTGTCAATTTTAGAAAACAAGCATGTAAAAGGTATATATTTGTGAATATGAGAAAATAACCCCGTGAAAAGGGTATATTTTTTACTATGTAAAAGCAACCCCTTAAGAGGGGTATATTTGTGAGTATAGAAATATAACTCCGTAAAAATAGTGTGTTTTTAATATGAGAAAATAACCCAGTAAGAGGAGTATATTTGTGATTGTGAGAAAACAATCCCATAAACTGGGTATGTTTATGAATATGAGAAAATAACACCGTAAGAGGGGTATATTTATCAATATTAGAAAATTACCCCGTAAATGGGGTATATTTGTGAGTATGAGAAAACAACTCCGTAAAAGTGGTATATTTGTCAATATTAGAAAATAATTTCATAAGAGGGGTTCATTTATGTGGATGAGAAAAAAAACTCCATAAAATAAGTAAATTTTTTTTATGAGAAAACAATTCCGTAAAGGGGGTATATTTGTGAGTATGAGAAAACAAACCCGTAAAAGGAGTATATTTTTAAATATGAAAAGAATCTCGTAAGAGGGGGTAATATTTATAAATATTAGAAAACAACATCGTAAGATGAGTGTATTTATAACTATCAAAAAACAAACTTGTAAAAGGGGTATATTTTTAAAATGAGAGAACAACCTCGTAAAAGGGGTATATTTGTGAGTATGAGAATGCAACCCCATAAAAGGAGTATATTTTTTAATATGAGAAAATAATTCTGTAAGAGGGGTATATTTATAAATATTAGAAAACAACCACGTAAGAGTGGTATATTCATGAGTATGAGAAAGCAACCCCGTAATATAGGTAGATTATTTACTATGAAAACACAACCCCTTGAGAAGGATATATTTATGAGTATAAGAAACCAACGTCGTAAAAAATATATATTTTTAATACGAGAAAATAGCCCAGTAAGAGGGATATATTTATAAATTTCAGAAAACAACCCCGCAAGAGGGGTATATTTATCAATATTAGAAAACAATACTGTAAGAGGGGTATATTTATGAATATGATAAAACAACCTCGTGAAAAAGGTATATCTTTTGAAAAGTGAAAACAACCCTGTAAGAGGGGTATATTTGTGAATATGAGAAAAAAACAACATAAGAGGTGTATTCTTATCAATATTAGAATATAATTACATAAGAGCGATATATTTATGAGTATAAGAAGACAACCCCATAATAGGGGTATATTATTTATATGAAAAGACAACCCCGTGAGAGGGGTTTATTTATGAGTATGAGAAAGCAATCGCGTAAAATGGGTATATTTTTTAATACGAGAAAATAACCGAGTAAGAGTGGTATATTTGTGAATACGAGAAAACAACCCCGCAAGAGGGGTATATTTGTCAATATTAGAAAACAACCCTGTAAGAGGGGTATATTTATGAATTTGAGAAAACAACCCCGCAAGAGGGGTATATTTGTCAATATTAGAAAATAACCCGTAAGAGGTGTATTCTTATCAATATTAGAATATAATTACATAAGAGGGATATATTTGTGAGTATGAGAAGACAACCCCGTAATAGGGGTATATTATTTATATGAAAAGACAACCCTGTGAGAGGGGTTTATTTATGAGTATGAGAAAGAAATCGTGTAAAAAGGGTATATTTTTTAATCCGAGAAAATAATCGAGTAAGAGTGGTATATTTATGAATATGAGAAAACAACCCCGCAAGAGGGGTATATTAGTCAATATTAGAAAACAACCCTGTAAGAGGGGTATATTTGTGAATATGAGAAAATAACCCCGTGAAGAACATATATTTTTTACAAGGAGAAAATAACCCCGTAAAAGTGGTATATTTGTGAATATGAGAAAACAACTCTGTAAAAGACGTATATTTATCAATATTAAAATATAACTATGTAAGAGGGGAATATTTTTTATTATGAAAAAACAACCCTGTAAGAGGGGTATATTTGTGAGTATGAGAAAACAACCCCGTGAAAGGGTTATTTTTTTTAATACGAGAAAATAACCCTGTAAGAGGGGTATATTTGTGAATATGAGAAAATAACCTTGTAAGAGAGATATATTTGTCCATATTAAAAATAACCCTGTAAGAGGGGCATATAATTGTCAATATTAGAAAAGAACCCCATAAGAGGGGTATATTTATCAATATTAGAAAAAGATCCTCTAAGAGAAGTATATTTATGAATATGAGAAAACAACCCTATGAAAAGAGTAATTTTTTTGTACAATAGGAAAACAACCTTGTAAAAGGGGCATATTTGTGAATATGAGAAAATAATACAGTAAGAGGGGTATATTTTTTGAATATGAGAACACAACCCTATAAGAGGGAGTATATTTATAAATATTATAAAACAACCCCGTAAGAGGGTGTATTTATGAGCATGAGAAAACAACCCCGTAAATTTTTCAATATTAAAACAACCTCGTAAGATGGGTATATTTATGAATATGAGAAAACAATCCCGTGAAAAGGGTATATTTTTTATTACGAAAAAATAATCTCGTAAGAGGGGTATATTTTTGAGTATGAGAAGACAATCCCATCAAAGGGGTATACTTTTTTAATATAAGAAAATAACCCCGTAAGAGGAGTATATTTGTGAGTGTGGGAAAATAACCCCGCAATAGAAGTATATTTGTAAATAGGAAAAAAAACCCCGTAAGAGGGGTATATATTTATAAATATTAGAAAACAGTGCCGTAAGAGGGTTATATTTGTGAGTATAAGAAAACAGCCTCATAAAAGGGGTATATTTTTGAATATGAGAAATCAACGGCGTAAGAAGCGTATATTTGTGAGTATGAGAAAATAACCTCGTAAAAGGGATATATTTATGAATATGAGAAATCAATCCCGTAAGAGGGGGTATATTTATAAATATTAGAAAACAACCCCGTAAGAGGGGTATATTTATGTGTATGAGAAAACAATCTTGTAAAAAGAATATTTTTTTTAATATGGGAAAAGAAGTCTTTAAGAGGGGTATATTTGTGAGTATGAGAATCTAACCTCGTAAAAAGAGTATTTTTTTAATATGAGAAAATAATTCTGTAACAGGTATATTTATAAATATTAGAAAATAACCACGTAACAGGAGTATATTTATGAGTATGAGAAAGTAATCCCGTAAAAAGGGTATATTTATCCCTATAAGAAAAGAACCCCATATGTGGGATATTATTTATGACTATAAGAGAAAAAACTCCATAAAAGGAGTATATTTATGAATATGAGAGAACAACCCCGTAAGAGGGGTATATTTGTTTATATGAGAAAACAACCCCGTAAAAGGGATGTATTTATGAATATGAGAAATCAACCTCGTAAGAGGGGTGTATTTGTGAATATGAGTAAACAGCTCCGTACGAGGGGTATATTTATCATTATTAGAAAACAACTCCATAAGAGGGGTACATTTGTTAATATGAGAAAATAATTCCGTGAAAAATATATATTTTTTACTAAGAAAAAATAATCCAGTAAGGAGGGTATATTTGTGAGTATGAGAAAACAACCTAGTAAAAGGGGTATATTTTTTAATACATGAAAATAAACCCGTAAGAGGGGTATATTTGTGAGTGTGAGAAAAAACCTGTAAAAGGATTGTAATTTTTAATATGAGAAAACAATCATGTAAGAGAAAAATATTTGTCATTTTTAGAAAATAACCTCGTAAGGGTGCATATTTGTTAGTATGAGAAAACAACCTCATAAGACGAGTATATTTATTAATATCATAAAATCCTGAAAGTTGGATATATTTATGAGTATGAGAAAATAACACCGTAAGAGCAGTATATTTATGAATATGAGATATCAACCCCGTAAGAGTGCTATATTTGTGATTACGAGAAAATAATATTTTATAGGGATTATATTTATAAATATGAGAAATCAACCACGTAAGAGGGGTATATTTGTGAATATGAAAAAATAATCCCGTAAGAGGGGTATATTTATAAATATGAGAAAATAACCACGTAAAAGCGATATATTTGTCAATATTAGAAAATAACCCCGTAAGTAGGGTATATTTGTAAGTATGAGAAAATAATACTGTAGAAGGGGTATATTTATCAATATAAGAGAAGCACTCTGTATGTGGCATATATTTATGAATATGAGAAAATTACCCCGTAAGATAAATATTGTCAATATTAGAAAACAACCTTGTGAGGGAGGTATATTTCTAAATATGAGAAAACAACCTCGTAAGAAGCGTATATTTGTGAGTATGAGAAAATAACCTCGTAAAAGGGATATATTTATGAATATGAGAAATCAATCCTGTAAGAGGGGGTATATTTATAAATATTAGAAAACAACCCCGTAAGACGAGTATATTTATGAGTATGAGAAGACAACCCCATAAAAGAGGGTATATTTTTTAATACGAGAAAACAACCCAGTAAAAGAGGTATATTATTTACTATGAAAAGACAACCCTATAAGAGGGGTATATTTATGAGTATGAGAAAGCAACCTCGTAAAAAAGGTATATTTTTTAATACGATTAAACAACCCCGTAATATAGGTATACTTGTAAATATGAGAAAACAATCCTATAAGAGGTGTAAATATTAGAAAACAACCTTATAAGAGGGGTATATTTGTGAATATGAGAAAACAACCCCGTGAAAAATGTACATTTCTTTCAATAAAAAAATAATCCCGTAAGAGGGGGTATATTTATAAATATGAATATACCACACCATAACAGGCGTATATTTATGAATATTAGAATATAAACACGTAAGAGGGATACATTTTTTATAATAAGAAAATAACCCCGTGTAAAGGGTATATTTTTTACTATTAAAAAATAATCCCGTAAGAGGGGTATATTTGTGAGTATGAGAAAATAATCCTATAAAAGAGGTCATTTTTTAATACGAGAAAGTAACCCGTAAGAAGGGCATATTTATAAATATGAGAAAACAATCCTGTAAGAGGGGGTATATTTGTCAATATTAGAAAACAACCCTGTAAGAGGTGTATATTTGTGGATATGAGAAAACAGCCCTGTGAAATGAATAATTTTTTTTACAATGAGAAAACTGCCCCGTAAGAGGAGTATATTTGTGAATATGAGAAAATAATACTATAAGAGGAGTATATTTGTCAATATTAGAAAAAAAACTCCGCAAATGGAGTATAGTTGTGAGTATGAGAAAACAACTCTGTAAAAAGAGTATATTTGTCAATACTAGAAAACAATCCCATAAGAGGGTATATATTTGTGAATATGAGAAAACAACCCCGTAAGAGGGATATATTTGTCAATTTTAAAAAATAATCCCGTAAAAAGGGTACATTTTTTACTATGCAAAAATAACCCAGTAAAAGAGGTATATTTATGAGTATGAGAAAACAATCTTCTAAAAGGGGTATATTTTTTAATACGTGAGTATGAGAAAACAATCCCGTAAAAGGAGTATATTTTTTAATATGAGAAAACAATCACGTAAGAAGCATATATTTGTCATTTTTAGAAAATAACACCGTAAGGGGGTATATTTGTTAGTATGAGAAAACAACTCCGTAAGATGGATATATTTATCAGTATCATAAAATCCCACAAGTGAGGTATATTTGTGAATATGAGAAAACAACACCGTAAGAGGAGTATATTTATGAATATAAGAATTCAACCCCATAAGAGGGCTATATTTGTGAGTATGAGAAAATAACCTTTTAAAAGGAGTATATTTATGAATATAAGAAATCAACTCCATAAGAGGGATATATTTGTGAATATGAGAAAACAACCCTATGAAAAAAGTAATTTTTTTTACAATGAGAAAACAGCCCCGTAAGAGGGTATATTTATGAATATGAGAAAATAACACCGTAAGAGGGGTATATTTGTCAATATTAGAAAAGAACTCTGCAAATGGTATATAGTTGTGAGTATGAGAAAATAACTTCGTAAAAGGTGTATATTTGTCAAAATTAGAAAACAACCCTATAAGAGAGTATATTTGTGAATGTGAGAAAACAACCCCGTAAAAGGGGTATATTTGTCAATTTCAGAAATCAATCCCATGGAAAAGTAAATTTTTTACTATGAAAAAAATAATCCAGTAATAGGGGTATATTTGTTAGTATGAGAAAATAACCCTATAAAAGGGGTATTTTTTTTAATACGTGAAAATAAACCTGTAAGAGGGGTATATTTGTGAGTGTGAGAAAATAACCCTGTAAAAGGAGTGTATTTTTAATATGAGAAAATAATCACGTAAGAGGCGTATATTTGTCATTTTTAGAAAATAAGCCCATACGGGGTATATTTGTTAGTATGAGAAAACAACCCCATAAGACGGGTATATTTATCAATATCATAAAATCCCGTAAGTAGGGTATATTTGTGAGTATGAGAAAACAACAACGTAAGAGGAGTATATTTATGAATATGAGAAATCAACCT
The DNA here is from genome assembly GCF_019578655.1 of Ricinus communis. Taxonomy (NCBI): domain Eukaryota; kingdom Viridiplantae; phylum Streptophyta; class Magnoliopsida; order Malpighiales; family Euphorbiaceae; genus Ricinus; species Ricinus communis. Next base: position 27,253,660 of record NC_063256.1, read on the forward strand.
CGTAAGAGGACTATATATGTGAATACGAGAAAACAACCTTTTAAAAGGAGTATATTTATGAATATGAGAAATCAACTCCATAAGAGGGGTATATTTGTGAATATAAGAAAATAACCCCGTAAGAGGGGTATATTTATGAATATGAGAAAATAACACTATGAAAGTGGTACAATTTTTTATATGAAAAACTCTGTGAAAGTGGTACATTTTTTAATATGAAAAACTAACTCCGCAAGAGTGGTATATTGGTGAGAGTGAGAAAATAACTCGTAAAAGGGGTATATTTGTCAATATTAGAAAAAAACCTCGTAAGTAAGGTATATTTGTAAGTATGAAAAAATAATACTATAAAGGGATGTATTTATCAATATAAGAGAAGAACCCTGTATATGTGGTATATTTGTGAGTATGAGAAACCAACCCCGTAAGAGAAGTATATTTGTCAATATTAGGAAATAACCCCGTGAGAAGGATATATTTGTAAATATGAGAAAACGACCCCATGATAGTGGTATATTTCTTACTATGAAAAGACAACCCAATAAGAGGGGTATATTTATGAGTATGAGCAAACAATCCTGTAAAAGAGGTATATTTTATAATATAAGAAAATAACAGCGTAAGGTGGATATATTTATAAATATTAGAAAAAAAGTCCTTAAGAGGAGTATATTTGTGAGTATGAGAAGACAACCCCATAAAAGAGGGTTCTTTTTTAATACGAGAAAACAACCCTGTAAGAGAGGCATATTTGTGAGTATGAGAAGACAACCCCGTAAAAGGGGTATATTATTTACTATGAAAAGACAACCCCGTAAGAGGGGTATATTTATGAGTATGAGAAAGCAACCTCGTAAAAAAGGTATATTTTTTAATACGATAAAACAACTGATGGTTGCTAATTGTGTTAGCTACAATCTAACGCAGTGTACCTATCGATGCAGTCTAGCACTAATGGCGAGTATCAAGGTCGTATTCCTCGGGAAAGTGAAAGCCCAGAGTTACTCCTTTGTTCTTTGTTATATTAACCTAAAATGAGTGATGAATAATTTCTAAACTAACTAATAGCTACAAGCTAAGTTCTAAGGGAGATGCAGGAGTAATTGATAAATAAAATAACCAAGACAGGAAAGTAAAACCCAAAGGGAACCTAAATTAGTTGGCAATCAAACAAAAGATAAAGGATTGGTGAGTCTAATTATGCTACCCGTGGACGAATTCTTAACCGAATTCGGTTTCTCTCTCTCGATAACCGAATTCCTAAACCTAATAACCTAAAGTTGGAATCTCTTCCTAATGATTGATTCTTAAATTAGCATTAAGCTTTAATCCGCCTCTATTAAGCTTTATTAATTCTTAATCCGGCTAGTTAAATTATCCTTATCTCTAAGAGATTATTAACCAGTTCTTGCTATTTAAAATTCCAATTGCCAAATGGACTTCTCAATCACACAAAGCAATCTAAACACACAATTCACAACGTCTCATGAATAATGCATTATCTTATTAACACTAAAAGCAAGAAGAATACAAAACTATCGCAAACAATCCAATAATATAATACTAAGCCAACATAGTAAAGAAATCCCAATGGATTTAATCAATCTAGCTAATCATGTTCATTATCAAAATCCACAAGAATTCAATTACAACAATGAGTAAAGATAGAGAAACCCGATTACACCCTTAGATGAGAGTAAACAGCCCCAATTCCTCTTACTCGAATTGAATCGATTCTTGTTCCTCTTGCTCGATTTGAAAACCAATCAATGAACCTTGCCCAATCTTCAATCTTTGAAGGGAATCCGATTGAAACCTTGATCCAAGTCTCCTTTTCCCTTGGTTCCAGCTCAGAAAACCCTTAGAGAGAGAAATATCAGGGTTTGGGACGTTCTCCTCCGCTCTTCTTTTTCTTTCCTCTCTTCTTTCTTTTAATTAATTCCCCCTGTCGCCAGCCAACACGACTGTGTTGATGCCCGTGTTCCCAACACGTGCTGGTGTTTATGCCCGTGTTACTCTCTGTGGCTGTGCTCCCTAAAAACTTCTTTTTCTTTGATGTTTGATGCACCCAACACAGCCGTGTTGGGAACACGGCCAGTGTTAAAACTAACACGGCCATTTTCAGCTTCCTCATGCGCATACTTAGCTTGTTTCGGCAGCTTTGACGTCCAATTATGCTCCAATTCTTCCCTTTATCATTCTTTGACTTCTTTTGAACCTAATGCACACAAACAGACGCATAGGGTGAGTGTTGGGACCAATTCACATCCAAATGTCCATAAAATCAATCTTAAAAACCCCATTTAGATGTGTGTATTTTACGCACATCAACAACCCCGTAAAAGGGGTATACTTGTGAATATGAGAAAACAACCCCATAAGAGGGGTTAATATTAGAAAACAACCATGTAAGAGTGGTATATTTATGAATATGAGAAAACAACCCCGTAAGAGGAGTATATTTATGAATATGAGAAAATCATACCATAAGAGGCGTATATTTATCAATATTAGAATATAACCACGTAAGAGGGGTATATTTTTTATTATGAGAAAACAACCCAGTGTAAGGGGTATATTTTTCACTATTAAAAAATAACCCATAAGAGGGCTATATTTGTGAGTACGAAAAAAAATCTCGTAAAATGAGTATTTTTTTTAATACGAGAAAATAATCCCTTAAAAGGGGTATATTTGTGAATATGAGAAAACAACCCTGTAAGAGGGGTATATTTGTCAATATTAGAAAATAACCCTGTAAGAGGTGAATATTTGTGAATATGAGAAAACAACCCTGTGAAAAAGGTAATCTTTTTTACAATGAGAAAACAGCCCCGTAAGAGGTGTTTATTTGTGAAAATGAGAAAACAACACCATAAGAAAGGTATATTTGTTAATATTAGAAAAGAATCCTACAAATGGCGTATAATTGTGAGTATGAGAAAATAATTCCGTAAAAGAGGTATATTTGTCAATATAAGAAAAGAACCCCATAAGAGAGATATATTTGTAAATGTGAGAAAACAACCCCGTAAAAGTGGTATATTTGTCAATTTTAGAAAACAATCCCGTGAAAAGAGTATATTTTCTACTATGAAATAACAATCTAGTAAGAGGGTATATTTATTAGTATGAGAAAATAATCTTGTAAAAGGGGTATATTTTTTAATAAGTGAAAATAAACCCGTAAGAGGGGTATATTTGTATATGTGAGAAAACCCGTAAAAGGAGAATCTGTAAAAGGAGTGTATTTTTTAATATGAGAAAATAATCACATAAGAGGCGTATATTTATCATTTTTAGAAAATAACCCTGTAAGAGGGTATATTTATTAGTATGAAAAAATAACCCCATAATACGGATATATTTATTAATATCACTAAATCCCGTAAGTAGGGTATATTTGTGAGTATGAGAAAACAACACTGTAAGAGGAGTATATTTATGAATATGAGAAAACAACCCCGTATGAGGGGTATATTTGTCAATATTAAAAAATAACCCCGTAAGATGAGTGTATTTGTTAGTATTAAAAAACAACATGGTAAAAGCGGTATATTTTTTACCATGAGAAAACCACCTCATAATAGGAGTATATTTGTGAGTATGAGAAAACAACAAAAATGGGTATATTTCTTAATATTAGAAAACAACCCCATAAGAGGGGTAAATTCTATATGGATTACTCAGTAGGATCATGTTCAATAAACTTATTTTTATAACAAGCACCCATATGTTTATCTCAAAATCCCTATTCCTCAACCTTATGAGACAGATTGCTTACTTTATAAGTAAGTGATAACGCATTATGAGCGTTTGATAAATATCAAACTATCAATATCTAATTCTTGATCAAATATCAACAATGAACAAAGTTTAGGAACGTATGTAATGAGAACCTCATTATTATAAACTCACTTTATAATTTCTTTTACATTTGTGTTTACATTCTATGGCGTTCATCTCTAACGGTTTGGATTATTTCTTGATAAAATCCGACTACACGTACCATTAGAGTCGAACAATGACTTTAGTATAATTGTGCGCTATCAATTGTGATGTATAAATTAACACAAATCATCTGACAACTCTTTATCTTTAAGACATGCTCTCATAACTTTCACTACTTTGATTAGTCATTATATTGTTAGGTGTCACTCATGACTTCTGAGAACTTTAAAGGTATTAGGGGAATATCTCTTATTAGTGATTATGATGTGTCATAACGTTTCTCACTGTCAACTCAGTAATAAACCTTGGAAGTCACACACAATAAGAGAAATAAGAGCAACTTACAAATTAGACTTGCAAAACCTGAAAAGTATTAGCACATTTTAGTCTCAATAGCTAATAAAATCTGATTTGATCTAGATTTAATTATAAGAGTTATAATTTGAAAGTTCGAAAAAGATATGTATATCGTATAACTATATTTGATTGATATTCTAACTGAGTACAAGTGTAAAATTGTTAGTATTTGCCCTTAAAATTAATTACACTTTAGTTAAAGAGTTAAATCAAAAATTAATATATAATTATTAAAAGGAGGTAAAGGATAAAAATTAAAAGGAGTTTTAATTTATATTTTCATATATATTAATTATTTAAATAATAAGTGTATTAATTTAATTAATAATTAGAGTTTTCTTTTAATATATATATAAAATAGTTGTTATATATAAAATAGTTGTTATTTATGCCGACAACACAACATAGTTTTTTAAAACAATATTGTAGAGATTTTGATGGCTGCGGAGGAAACAAATTTAGGGTTTGGCTTTGACAAAGAAGAAAATTAGATCTCTCTAATGCTGCTCCTACTTTCTCTATGATGTGGATAGACTAGAGGCTATACAGTTCAGGAACTAGAAAGCCAAGAAAACCAAAATATCTATTTCATTAAATTTTTGCACTATAACATGTAATTTTAATTATTTTAAGATAGATCTAGACACTTGATTATGTGAAATACAATCTGATTTAATATATGCAAGAGTTATGATATGCTTGAGTTTTAAACCTTAAATTGTTTAATTAATTTTTATTAATTGGATTTGTCTAACAAATTGTTAGGCATATAATAATTTTTGGGCTCAAGCCTAGTATAGGTAAAAATGGAGGCTCAAGACGGTAAGCCCATCATATTTGGTTGATTAAATTAATTAGCTAAATTTTAATGCAAACGGTGAGTAAAATGGTCAATAAGATAGTAAGCAAGGCGCAATAAAAAAAGGAAATTATTTTGTCAGTTAGCACTAAATCAACAACTGCTTTGACGCTGTAACCCCAATTAAGCAAGATAACGGGGCTGTAAAGCAGAAGAAAAAGAAGCATATCTCAACAAAAGCAGGAACTTGGGGATGCCTATGAATAGAGAAGGAAACAATAAAGAGAGGGACATCAACATTCAACCAACAAATACCAACAACAATTCTCAGCAAAATCAGAGATTACTCAACACAATTTCTCAACAAATATATTTTTCAAAACTTTAAAATTACTATCAAATCTTAATTCTTTGTATTTATTTATTCATATTTTTATTATTCAAATTCTAGTGTTTAATACATTTCTTAGCAAATTAAGGACACTTTATTCATCTTAACATTTACATTATTTCTATAAAATTACAATTAATTCTTGTGATGTCACTTAAAAATCTAAATAAATTGTCAATAAAATTTAAAAATTTATAGTTTCTAATTTAGAAATTATTAAAAACACATTAATTACAATTAATTTATATATCTACGCTCGTGCCATGTTCAACAATTCTATTTTTAATTAAATATATTTTTAGTATGGAAAATGTAACAACTTCCACTGAAATAAATTTTTAGGGAAAATATATTTTTAGGGAAAATATATTTTTAACTCGGCTAGTGGTACAATTCCACTAAAACATAGTTTTTGTCGAAACAAACTATATATAAGTTATTGAGTCCTGGTTAGAGAGTTTAAAAGTCCTGTTTTAACTACACGAGGTCATACTTAGGCCATATTTGAGCCCTTTCCCTGTCTCTACCCGGCTCAAGTCACCAAACCCTAATGATTGAGTCCCTCCAGCACGCACAAGCATAACCTTTTCTTTTGGACAATAAACTGAACCAACTTCAGCCCAAATCCAATGAAGAAACATACGAGTAAATACGGCTACCTTTGCATTTCTTAGAGCAGTAAGTAGCAGTAATAATAAAAACAGGTGATAATAATAATATTATTATTAATAATTAATAATAATACGTGGAGAGCTAATGTAGCAACAAGTGAGCAAAAGGGAGGGTTTTTTTTAATTTTATTCTTTTCTCTGATTCTAAGATCTGATCTGTTATTGCCAAATCCTATTTCCCCAGGTACTTATTTGCTTCTGATTCTAGTGTTATTGAAACACTTTTTTCTTTTGGTTTTCTTTTTATTCGTCCAGTACTGTGTGAACTGTTTGACGTATTTTTTTTATTTAAATTTAATTTTATTGATGGATTATTGGTCTCTTTTTAGTTTCTGTGGACTTCTATTTATTTATTTCAAATTTGATTCTACTTTTGTAGAGATAAAAAATGAGTTTTTGCAAACCCTTGTATTTCTGGTTATTTCAGATGTAAAGATATGGAGAAAGAAAAAAAAAATTACAGAGGAAAAACAAAGATTTGCTTTTGCGTTTAATAGACCTCAATATGTATTATGTAATTTGCTTTTGGAATTTCGAAATGGCAGTTTGGATGGCTGTTTCTCTTCCATAAGGAGCATTAGTTGCTCTATGGTTCATCATGAAAATGCATTGCATAATTTTTCTGCTCTTAAATGTAATAAGCAATGATGAAAGGTAAAACTTTTTTTATTCTTACCAGTTCTCACTGATTGGTTTGTTTTATTCTGTTAGTTAAACAAATTTTAGTTTTCCTTTCTGAATTGATAACTTTTTATGTGATGGCTTTATGCAATGCAAAGTTATTTTACGGTCTGTAAAGCATATTTTCAATTCTGTTTTTGTCTCTTAAGAAGCAATGAAATGAAAATAACAGTAATAAGAGGAGAAAAAATATACACAAAGAATTTTGGGTTTCGTTAGGAATTATTTCGTGATCTTGAGTTTGCTTTGTTGGCATCCAGATAGGTTTGGAGGCATAGAGTTGGGCGAATGGGGATCCAAACGATGGGATCTCAAAGTAATGGCCAACAGTCTCATCTGCAGCCACCCTATCAGTTGAGAAGGCAAAACTCGTGGTTTAGTTTAACTCTTAATGAAGTGGAAAACCAACTAGAAAATCTAGGAAAACCCTTGGGTAGCATGAACCTTGATGAGCTGCTAAAAAATGTTTGGAGCACTGAAGCAAATCATTTGGACATTGAAAATACCTCCTCAGCATCTTCTCTCCAGCAGCAATCTAGCTTAACATTGGCTAGAGCATTAAGTGGTAAAACGGTGGATCAGGTATGGAAGGAAATTCTGCAAGGGCAGAAGAAGAGGTTCTGTCAGGAAACAAAAGCCCAGGAAAAAGAACCTACACTCGGTGAAATAACTTTGGAGGACTTCCTGGTACAGGCAGGGCTTTTTGCTGAAGCTTCATTAAGTCCTATGGAATTGGTCACTGTTGATACAGTGACCCCTCAAAGTTTCCCACAGAAAATGGCCTTGTCATCATCACCATCAACCGGCACTTTATCAGACACAATGGCGTCAGTGCAAAAAAGGGATGCTCCAGATACAGTTGAGAAAAGCATAGAGAGGAGGTTGAGGAGAAAGATCAAGAACAGGGAATCTGCAGCACGTTCTCGAGCTAGAAAACAGGTAGACTTTTGGATTTCATCATATTCAAGAAGTTCAATATGTTGAGATTGTTCATAGATCTATTTCATTTGTTCATTATTCTAAAACTTTTTGTGGAAACAGGCTTATCATAACGAGCTTGTGAGCAAGGTTTCACGTCTGGAGGAGGCAAATATAAAGCTGAAGAAAGAGAAGGTAATAAATCTTTTATTTATAAAATATTTGTTTAAAGGTGCTTGCTGTTTCATTTGTTCCTATAAACGCCCTTTTGAAGCTCTGTTAACTTAGACATGAGTATTGCTTTGCTGCATGTAGTTGAACTGATTGCAGATATAGAATTTATAACTCCATGTTTGTTATGCCCTCTAAATCAGTCAATAATGAAAACTGTATATGGCTTGATTCCGACTAGGTGTTATAATCCATATGATTATTTATTGAGATAAAAAGATTATTTTCATCTGCTTTTCTAGTTGGATAACTGAAAGAAGAAAATCATATTGCATAGTGAGTGTTCGTGATTGGTAATATGTCTATAAAGAGACGAATATCTTTATTTGGAATAATCATGCCAGAAAATTAGTTGTTGATGATTTCTTCTTCTTTTTTTATTTTAAGTTTAGCACTAAGAATCTTAGCATAAATAAAATGTTCAGATTTCAGTATCAATGTTAGTACTGTTGACATTTTATGAACATCCATCAAGTTGCAGCCACCAAATACTTACTGAAAAATGAGTGCTTCTTTGATTACTCGAAGTGGTCTTCCTAGGTTTTTTCCTAGAGATGGGCTGGAAGATTTTGTTGCTTTCTTTGCCTTGACCAATCCTAATCATATCCAATTACACCTAAAACCACAAGTTCCAAACATATTCCTCTCTGTCCTTTCCATTAATTAGCAAAATCCTGCACTTAAATTCCATACTAAGCTGCTATAATGCTTCTAGAAAAATTCCTGTTACCTGGTCTTAGAATATTTTCTGTAGAGTGGCTTTCTTTGTTGAAATGTTGAAACTTCTGTATTTAGAAACTTGACACACTTCATCATAACTTTGCACCATCCAGTAACAAGTTTATGGAACCATATCCCACCACTAAGCTCACATTGGAAAATTTTTTACCAAATTCTACTCTATGTCAGTGCCAGTAATAGACATGTCAAGTTTGATGTCAATTTTATGAGGCTGCTTACCTGGCTTTCTGCAGACTACACCTTTTTTTCTTCTTTTTACTGAAAATTCCAAGTTAGTGCATTTATATGTTAACCTAAGTCTATACCTTTTGGCATTGTCCAATGCATAGCCAGAAAACTGGTAATTCAGCAGACAAACTGCTAATTCCTTTGATGTTTATACATATGCATTTGTGCTTGGCATTTCAGTAATTGTTTTCCTTTTTGCCACCACGCGTAAGATTTACATGTTCCAAAAATCAATTCATGCATTTGTTTCAAAATACATTGTATCTTTGAAACATAATTGCTAATTTATAAAACACAAGTTGTTATTGTTGCTTTGCTAGTTGTCCTATTTATATAAATTACCAAATATCAGTTTGCAAACTTAGGTTTGGACCTAATTAATTTATTTCAGAACCATATAGCATCTTTTTGAATAGAAATGATTGTGAAGGTTTTAAAGGTCCAAAATGATTTTTTATTCATATAGCTTTCTAATGAATTTTCTCAAATGGTACTTATTCTATCTTAAAAGAATTTGGATTTCTCTTAATGCTTTGCAAAAGTAATATGGCAGTACTTATAGCCAATACATGATATCTAAAGTTAATAGATAATACATTTGAGTTTAAAGTTACAACAGAAGATGCAAAATAGTATTAGATTGAAGTTTTCATTGAAGTTTTCATTAATCGGATTTCAATTACACAGTTGATTCTCATCCCCGATCTGTTTGAAGTGTTTTTATTTTCTTGTGAATAAATTTATATCGAATAAAAATCACATAACTCTAGAAGCACTATAGCAGCTTAGTATGGATTTTTGTAATTTGGGGAACATGCATGACATTATTAAGGTGAAGAGATCTAGCATTAGGAATAGAAAAATAATCAATCCAACAAACATTGAAACTTAACCATCTGCAGCATGAAGATGATGATTGCCCTTATAGTTATTGCAAACGTTAAGATTTGAGAGATCATGTACTATATGATGAGTAGGGGGAGTTGATCTATTATAAGAATTGGATGTATATTGCTAACTAGTACCTCCATAGGCAAGTCTGAGAAAATTTGAAGCCTGCAGAATAAAAAGTATCCGGATAATTATAGAAAAACCAGTTGAATTAAACCTATTGTGACAACGATCTACTGTTTGATTCCTTAAACCACAAATCTGACAGGTGCTCGCTGAAAATCATTGCACCTATTATTTGCATAACCAAGTCTATAAGTTTGATCACCATCACATTTTGGTGTAGGTAATAAAGGACCTCTGTTTACCAGATTTACCAGTGGAGTTTTCTTTATTGCTCTTAATTAGAATCTCATGAGCAACAAGTTGCCTATGAAGTTCATGAAAAGGCACAGGTTCAGGTCTTATGTTCAAAGCTGTAATGACGGAGTCAATATTTCTATAAATGATGGGATTGAATTCAGTTGATGAGAGTGTTCTACCCACTGCACTTAGTTCATCTGCTAGAGGTTTTGCTTTCTGAAGATATTCAGATAGACATATCATTTCATTTCAACTCTTAAAGATCTATATAGAGTTCCAGTTGTCGGTTTTGCGACAGAACTGAAAGGATATGCCAAAGCATTCCATATTTGGGTGGAGGATATAAGACCAACAACATAAGAAAACTTCTTTAGTAAGAGAAGATAAATTCCACAATATTGACATTTGATCTTATTTAAACCATTTTGCAGGAGCATGATTGGGAACAAAAATAAGTGGATTGATTTTAGTTAAAATTTATTTTCGAAGAGAAGACTTTGTTTTATCATTAAACATCATTAAATTTTGGTAATTTAACAGAGGGCTAAATTGAGTTTATAAGCTAAATAACCATTAAACTTGAGTTTGATAGCAAAACAATGGGCTATAGTTGTTGATATGGCAATATTGGTGAGGGCCGCAGAAGTTTGAGTTGTGATAGACATATCATTTCTAAATTGGATTTTGAATGTTAAACTTTCATCAAAAAATCTAAATTTAAATGATTTAGAACTTATTCTGTATAATCTTTGTTTAGAAATGCATTGGCATGGGCAACCTATTCCGTTTTCTCAAGACCCTTGTTTACATATAAGTTGCTGAAAAAACTTGGAAAAGAAAAAACACTAGCATGAAAAGTGTAGACACATGCCCAAAATGAAAACAAAGACACTGACATTTATTTATAGCGTTTCCTCCACATCTCTTTCATACTATAGGTATGCCTCTCACGGTCTTTTCTTTTTCTTCCTTTTTCTTCTTTAGTCAATCTTATGGGGAAAGAGGTATTATAGTCTGACAACCATCATGTTTCATATTTGTTTGTGTAAGCTATGTTGGCTTATATAGCTGCTTTGTCCACAATATAAAATCATTGCCAGAAATGAGTTGAATTATCCAATAGTCCCAAATGGCTGGAATCCAAGTTTGCTGCTCCAACCATTACTAAACTAATACCTATTTTATTTAGTACTTCAGGTTCTTCTATTGCAAATAATATAAATCCCTTAGTATGTTACAAATCTGATGCAGATGACAAGAAATTCAAGTTTTAGGAATCAAGCAATGTATAAATTATGGTCTAGATGACATATAGGGGCCTATATCTTCTTCATTTTTAATTATTTTTTCTGCTGAACTACAGAGAAAGGGAAAACCTTGATATTGTTTTCCTGCACTTGTAAGTAGAGGAATTTACGTTTTCTCTCAAATAAGGATTCTAGTATCTTTACATCCATTCTTTTCTTTTCTTTTTTTCTTTCCCTAATTCTTTCCCAGCCCTTTACCTTGGAATGGAATATGAATTCTAGTAGTTCTAATATTTCCAGAAGATACCTTGCATGGAATGCACTTGCTAAATCCACAAGATGAGAGTACTGACTACAGAAATCTGTTTTGTAGTTCTTTTATCCCATTGTCTTATTAAAATATGGTTTTGATTTATACGTTTGTATGCAAGTTTTATTTCTTTTTACCTTACCTCTGGATAGGGCATGCCTGTGCCTGTGACTTGTATAACTAGGTTCTAAGATCCCCTTTGCCTTAGCCATTTTCTTAAAGCATTTGTAGTCTTACAAGTGGTGCACTTCTTAGACACTAAAATTCTTTGTTTAGCTGACTGGTTATGGATGATTTCTCATTAGTTGAGTTAGAAGAAACACCTTCTGGCTAATTTATTCAGAAGAGATGAACTAAATTTGATGCTTTAATTTGCCTTCTGTCTTGTATCTGGAGTAGAGACATTTATTGTCAGTCAGCAAGACTGCTTCATAACCTAAAAAGAACTGAAAATTGTTAGCTGATGAAAACTAACCCCCATGTTCCTTCTATTAACCTTCTAGCATGGCTGACTAGCAGCAGATTTTCTAATACCCCTACTAATTTCCCCTGCTTGTAAGTATTTGTGGCTATCTTAATTTAAATGTAATAGCCGGCTCACTTTCTGCTAGTATAATTAGTTTTCTTCTGCAAGGCTGTTGCTGATCTGTCACTTATTTGTTTTCTCTCTCTTTTTTATTTTCTAATTTTTATCTGCTTATTTATTTTTCTCTCAGGAATTTGAGAAGAGGTTTCCTTGTGAACCTTTACTAGAAAATAATTATCAGCTTAGAAGAACATTTTCAGCCTCCTTCTGATATTTATTTCTGATCGCGAGTTTTGTAGCTTCTCCAGTATAGCTGTTAGCTTCTTGGGTTTGAGGCAACCGGAATTGGGATATTGTCTGCATTTTGCCTTTCTCCTTAGGTTCTAGTTCCATGTACATTCATAATGATCGTAATATTTTATACAGCACAGAATGTGCCATGTTCATATGCTTAGGTTCTGTCTTGTTTTGCTGGAAACAGTAGGCTTTATGCTCTGTATGATATTTTTGAAATGTTTATATAATCTAAATGCATTAATTTTCAACTCATTTAATACCTTTACCTGGTATTTGGTTTCAGTTTCGGTTTTGGTTTCTCTCTGCCCAACTTGTTCCTCTGGTTTGTGGTTTGGCTGTTCTCCTTTTGTACTGGATAATTCCATTGTAACCATAGTTATAAATTGGGATCCGTTTTGGCTGGCTGGAATGGCTGAGATTCTCCATTCTAACCAAAATCTGTAATGAAAATCTTTTGATTTATTTCTTTGAATATTTTTGCCATTTTGGAAAAAATGATTTAGTATTTATGATAATGTAAATTATGCAAATTTAATAATTATAATATTGTAATGATTTTGATTTTGAGCAACTAAATTGAAATATTCATTCAATTAAATAAAGTACATCAGTCTCACAAGCCCTAAGTTCTAAAGTAGAATGTAAGGGTGGACTATGGGTCTCCTTGTTTTCTCTGATGTCTTCCCTAATCAGAAGGTTATCTTGCTTTCCAGATTTAGCAGTATTTCTTTCCTATCATTTTGGGCTCATGAAATGATACATATATGTACTGGTGCATTTGTAGGTAAACTGGTCACCAACATATTTGTAGGTAAACCGGTGTACATGTAGGTAAACTCGCTATCAACACATCTCTCCGTTTATTTTATAATTTAACTTTTGTATATTTTTGTATGTAAACTGTTCACCAACACATTTGTAGGTAAATCGGTGTATTTGTAGGTAAAATTTTCTGTGTCTTATTTTATAATTTAACTTATGTGTATTTTGTCTCGTATAGAAGAAATCTTGTTTAGATTTTGTGATAGCTTTTTCGTCTGAAAAGAAAAAGTATGTGGAAAGGTGAAAAAAAAAGGAAAGAAAAGTGGAAGGAAAAGACGGAGGGTGGATTGAAAGAAAGGAAATAAATGGAAGGAAATGAAAAGGACACTACAATAAGTGAAAGGAAATGTTGGATTATGGATGAAAAACACTTATTTACTTTCATTGTTATATTAAGGCTTAATTACTAATTAAATTGAATTTTACACTTTTAAATAATTTTATCTAATTATTTTCGAATTTTAAAATAAATATTATATATTCAATTTATTTTTAAAAATATTTTTTGAAATTTTACAATGAAAAAAATAATGTGACAGGTTAATTATGCTTATTAATATAAAAATTACTTAATTAATAAAAAATTTATTAGATTTAAATGTTAAATATGTGAAAAAATGCACATATACAAGATTTTTAATGGTCATATAATTAAGTTTAGAATAAACTATTTTTATTGATTTATAATTATTATTCTTTTAATAAGCACAATTGACTTCTAATATAATTTTTTTTATTGTGAAACTTCAAAAATTATTATCAAAAAATATTTTTAAAATAAATTAAAAAGATGAGTATTTGATTTAAAATTTTGAAATAATTGAATAAAATTATTAAAAATATAAAATTTAGAATTTAATTTATAATTAGACTGATAATAATATAAGTTAAGACACCAACACTATTTAAAACTATAGTAGTCAATGAAATCTGAGACACTGACAAAAAAAAGGGACAGTTTTAATCGTCTTTACACATAGCTTAAATTCTAACATCAATATTATGATATATACATATACTTTTTCGGCAATTAGCATGTACAGGTTAGACACAACTATTTTACTCTCCATTTAAATCATTACACAATTTTTTTATTATACTTTTAAAACCCATCTTTTATTATGAAAATATAGTTAGGTATATAATATTTAATTAGATGTTAATTTCATATTTTTATAATAAAATTTTTTTTTATACTTTTTCTTAGAATATAATTTTCACATCAAGATCAATTATATACTCAAAGGTAATTTAAAGTAAATATATAGTTTATGTTATTTTTTGAAATAAATTATATAGTTTATGTTTAATATTTTAATTTTTCTCTTCATTTTTGTACTACAATAAAGGCAATATTATTTAATTTTACTATAAATAAGTTATTGAAAAAAATCATTAAGACCTAATCTTTATGAAACTAATACTTTATTATTCGATATAAAATACAAATAAAATATATGTAAAATAATGAATAAAATTTCTATCCGTAACTATTGTGTGTTTGTGTTATTAATAAAATATATATCGAAAAGTCACTAGTCACGAAACTCATTTTGGTTATTAGTATAAATATTTTATCAATATTAGTGCCTATAGTGTCTATGACTTTCCTGCAGTGTTGTAGGATTTTTTCTATGTCAGGGTTTTGATTTTTCAAGTTGGTGTCCGGGTGGCTAGTATAATGATAAATAGTCTTATTGTCTTCGCATATACATATGCGGGACAACAAATTCACTGTCGTAATCAATTTGGTGTAATTACAAATCCACCCTTGAATTACAAATCAATTTGGGCAAAACACTTTTGGGCTTTCAACATTATAAGTGACATGTGCCACCAAATTCTTGGCTACCTTTTTTTTTTTTCTTTATCTCTTAATTTTCTAAAATCAAACTTCTACCACTAAACTATATAATTTAAAATCTTATTACCATATAATTAAATCCTCAACACCTTTACATACATTACTTCAAAGTTCATATTACAAATGTTAGATGCATGTTTTAAAAGCTAATTGAACTTTTACTTTTTAGTTCACATATTATGATATTATTATATAAAGAATATTATTTTATTAAGTACAGCTGTCTCTCATTTATTTTTATAGTAATATAATTTTTGAATGAGTCTAGTTAATATGCATTGTTTTACACATGTTTATATGTCTAATTACTTCCACTTTTTATGCATAGTTATCTTGTTTTATGCCAGAATCACGTGTGTTTTGGTTCCTTTCATGTTTCAGGTGATCATCGAAGGACATTATCAGTAGTCGAGGAAGATACGTGCAAATACAGACCAGAATCCATCAAAATTGAGTAAAGGCTATTATTTCAAGGTTGAGCATGGCTTGGACTCTAGCCGTCCTGAACCATCGACATTTGACCCTCGAAAGTATCCTTTTTGTATGGTTTTCGAGGCCACCATGGCCTCCATCATAGCTCGTGGCAGCTCAGCATCGGCGAGGGCACGATCAATGAGAAAAGCTATTTTTCAAGACTCGAAGGTCCAACACGACCTAGACTCCGCCTGTGCTGACCAGCATGGGCTTGACCATGGCCGTGCTGAGACAATTATATAGGCAAAATCAATTTATTTTGCTAGGGTTCGATTTTCTGACTTGAGATCTCACATACATGCACGAACCACCCTTTCTTAGACCTCGATATTCGACTTTGGGAGACTATTTCGTATATTGAAGGAGGGATTCTAATGGTTCAAGCATCACATTGAAGATCAAGAGTGGATCTGGAGGCATTCAAGAGGCAATTTGAGGTTCATTATTCAGATTTAGGGATTTAGGATTGTTCATCTGACTTGAAGAACAAGGGTGTACATGTTTCCAATTTGCTTTCTGTATTTGTTCCTTATTTTGTATTATTTGTGAGCATGAATTGCTAGAACTGTTGAACCCATTGGGGTTCTCTTGTTTGTTGGATTGCACTTAATGTTTAGGAGATTTTGATTATTAATGCTTGTATTCTTCTTGCTTTCATTATTAATAAGAAATCACATTATTCATGAGAAATTGTGAATTGTGTTGTTCATATTGCTTTATGTAATTGAGAAATTCATTTAGTAATTGGAAACTTAAATAGCAAGAACTGGTTAATGATCACTTAGAGATAAGGGTAATTGACTAGCTGGATTAAGAATTAACAACTCTTAATAGCAGTGGATTAATCCTAAGGCTAACCTAAAATCAATCGTTAGGAAGAGATTCCATCGTTTAGGTTTTTAGGTTTAGGAATTCGGTGTTGTCGAGAGGAAATCAAATTCAATTCAGAATCTACTCACAAATAATCACAATTGGTAATCAATATAATCTCTACCTTCATTAAAATCCAACTAGCTTAGGTCCCCTTGGGTTTGCTTTCTCCCTTTGATTGTTTCACTAAATCTTTGCAGATAGTTTGACATTTAGTTAATTACTTAGCTTGCATTTAGTCATAGAATAGTAACTTCATCAATTTTATTTAAGGTTAGATATTATAAGACGCTGTAGTAGCTCTAGGATCACCCTTTCCCGAGAATACGATCTTGATACTCGCCATTAGTGCTAGTCTGCATCGATAGGTTCACTGCTTTAGGTTGTAGCTGCATAAATAGCATATCAAATTTTTGGCACCATTGCCGGGGTATGAACTAGAGTGAATTTGTATTTGTGCTAATCTAGCCATTTTTATTTTCTGTCTTTTCATTCTTTTTATTCTTTATTTTTTTATTCGTTTTTATGTTCTTTGGTTACTGCCTCTTAATTTCAGGTAGTTTATGACCAGGAGCTCTAATCCTACTCCTGTAGACCCTCTTGTTGAATCAGAGCGATCCCTCTGTCTTTTGAGGAAGCGTATGCAAGAAAAAGAGGAGGCGCGGATAGAGATTGAAGACCTTGTGAATAGACCAGCAAGGATGGGAGACAACAACTAGGTTGCAGATGAAAACAGGACAATCTACGAGTTTGCTATACCTTCTCTTGAGGGGACACAGACGAGTATATTGCGACCACCTGTAGTAGCCAATAACTTCGAAATAAAGCCGAACGTGATATAAATGGTCCAGAATAGTGTACAACTTGGGAGACTGCCGAGTGAGGACCCAAACGCTCACATAGTCAACTTCTTAGAGATCTGCGACACCTTCAACATAAATGGAATGACTGATGATGCCATTCGGTTGAGGCTGTTTCCTTTTTCTTTGAGGGACCAAGCGAAGAGATGGTTGCAGTCACTCCCAGCCAACACTATTATGACATGGAGATCTTTGGCTGAGAAGTTTTTATATAAGTACTTTCCTCCTGCTAAAACTGCTAGATTGAGCAATGATATATCTTATTTTGTGCAGTTCGATGATGAGAGCATTTATGATGCCCGAGAGAGGTACAAGGACTTGCTCCGATGTTGCCCGCACCACGAACTACCAGTATGGATGCAGGTTCAAACTTTCTACAGCCGTTTGAACCTTGCTACTAGGTAGATGGTAGATGCTACAGCAGGTGGGGCCTTGAATAGTAAGACGCTGGAACAGGCGTAAAATCTGATAGATGAGATGGCCATGAACAACTACTAGTGGCAATCCTCTAGGAGTCGGCCAATCAAGCAGGGAGTGGTCAACCAGCTAGATTCCACAACAGCCTTGGCAGCTCAGCTGGAGCTTCTGACCAAGAAATTAGACCAGCTTTAAATGCCGGTTCATGCAGCCCAGATAAGCTGCAAGTTCTGTGGTGGCTTGCACTACAGTGCAAACAGTAATGCAGGAGGTATATTTGCTTCACCTTCCACTTCTTCATCCTCTATTGTTTCTGTTGACCTTGAACAAGTAGACTATACGGCTAATGCACCTAGACAACAGAACAATCCCTATAGCAATACATACAACCGCAGTTGGCGCAATCATCCAAACTTAAGTTGGAGGAATAACAACGCTCGGGGACCACCCGACTTTCAGAGATTGCATCAGCAACCGCCACAGCCACAAGCGGGTCCACCCCAACTACCTCCACCTCAGGAGAAGAAGCCTAATCTCGAGGAGTTAGTGATGAAATTTGTGTCCTCTATCAATAATAGATTTCAGCAGACGGAAGCACACTTAGGAATCAGCAGACCTCCATTCAGAATTTAGAGAACTAGATAGGCCAGATTTCTAAGATGTTGGCTGAAAGACAACCAGGGACACTTCTCAGCACTACAGAGTATAACCCGAGGGAGCACTACAAGGCTATCACCTTGAGATCAAGTAGGCAGTTATCTAGTTCCTTACCTATAGCTAATAATGATGATGATGTTGTGCAGGATGAGCTTGCCAGAAAGGAACCAGAGCGTGAGGAGATAGAGCCTGTGAGAGCTGAGGACAAGAAGAAAGTCTAGTGAGAGAGTACCAGCCACCTATCCCCTATCCTGCTCGACTTAGGCAGGAAAAGATTGACCAACAGTTCAGTAAGTTTCTAGACCTTCCTTTTGTTGAGGCTATTTCGTAGATGCCGAAGTACACAAAATTTTTGAAGGAGATATTGAGCAACAAGAAGAGACTGGAGGATTTAGGATTGGTGATCCTGAACGAGGAGTGCTCCGCCATTCTGCAAAACAAGCTGCCTGTTAAGAGGCGTGATCCAAGGAATTTCACTGTACCCTATGTCATTGGTGAATTACCTATTAGTAGTGCTTTAGCTGACTTAGGATCTAGTATTAATTTGATGCCCACTAGCTTGTTTGATAGACTTGATTTGAGTGAGCCTAAACCCACTAGGATGAGCATTCAGTTAGCTGATAGGACTATTAAGATTCTTAGGGATATAGTTGAGGATGTACTTATTAAGGTAGAAAAGCTTATATTTCCTGTAGATTTTATTATCATAGACATAGAGGGTGAGAGTGTTATGCCACTGATCTTAGGTAGACCTTTCCTTACCACATTTAGGGCCGTTATAGATGTTTGTAATAGGAAGCTCTAACTGAGGGTAGATGACGAGACTATCACCTTTGACTTAGCGACTTCCATGAGACATTCCCTATACTATGATGATACTGTATTTTCTGTGGATGTCTTAGATGATGTTATTGAGTCTTATATGCACAAAATTTTACTTGATGACCCTTTGCAAGTTGCATTGCAGGGAGATGAGAAGGAGTTGTCCAACGAGCAAGTGTTGGAACAACTTGCTTGTTTGCTAGCTAGTGAACCCAGCCGTTCTACTAACCCATTTATTTCTCTTGACAGGTCAGACATGCAGAAGATGAAACCTTCAATTGAGGACCCTCCAGTCCTAGAGTTGAAGGAACTACCCAAGCATATAAGTTATGCCTACTTGGATAAGGCAAAGAGGCTGCTAGTTATTGTTGCAGCAGACTTCACTCCTGAGGATAGGGAGATGACATTATCGTCTCTCAGGAAGTACCCTACGGCATTCGCATATAAGATTGCGGACATCCCTGGAATCTACCCCAGTTTTGCTCGTACAAGATCTTGATGGAGGATAGTTTTAGGCTAGTGATGCAGCCATAAAGACGACTTAATCCGAACATGAAGGAGGTGGTGAAGAAGGAGGTAATTAAACTTCTTGATTCAGGTTTGATTTATCCCATATCTGATAGCTCGTGGGTGAGTCCTGTGCAGGTTGTAGCAAAGAAAGGAGGGATGGCTGTGATAAAGAATGAGAAGGACGAGTCGATACCAACAAGGGCGGTAACCGATTTTTGGGTTTGCATCGATTATAAGAGGCTAAATGATGCAACCCGGAAGGACAATTTTCCCCTTCCATTTATTGATCAAATGCTTGAGCGTCTATCAGACCATATGTTTTACTATTTTCTTAATAGTTTTTCAGGTTATTTCCAGATACCAATCGCACCTGAGGACCAGGAGAAGACAACATCTACTTGCCTCTATGGGACATTTGCATACCGGAGGATGCCATTTGGTTTATGCAATGCACTTGCCACTTTTCAGAGATGTATGATGGCAATCTTCCACGATATTATTGAGGAGTCTATGGAGGTTTTCATGGACCACTTCTCAATGTTTGGTAACTCTTTCTCATGCTGTTTATCTAATTTAGAGAGCATGCTTGCACGATGTATTGAGGCAAATTTAGTTCTTAATTGGGAAAAATATCATTTTATGGTGAGAGAGGGTATTGTGTTGAGGCATAAGATTTCACATGTAGGGATGGAGGTAGATAGAGCTAAGGTAGAGACCATATCGAAATTGCCACCCCCTAGTTCTATTAAGGCTGTTAGGAGCTTCCTCGGGCATGCTGGCTTTTATAGGAGATTCATTAAGGATTTTTCTCAGATAGCTAGACCTCTTACTTAATTGCTTGTTAAGGATGTACCTTTTGTGTTTGATTTAGATTGCTTACAGGCTTTTAAGTTATTAAAATAGTTACTAACCACAGCTCTTATCATGGTTTCACCTAATTGGTGGCTGCCCTTTGAACACATGTGTGATGCTAGTGACTATGGAGTTGGAGTTGTTCTTGGACAGCGGGTTAAGAAGAAGTTCCAGCCTATCTATTATGCTAACGAGACGTTGACAGATGCCCAAGAGCACTATACCACCATTGAGAAGGAGCTGTTAGTTGTGGTTTATGCCTTTGACAAGTTCCGATCATACCTTGTGCTATCGAAAACCATCGTGTATACGGACCATTCGGTACTGAGGTACTTATTCAGAAAGAAAGATGCTAAACCACGGCTGATTAGATGGATTTTACTCTTGCAAGAGTTTGACATAGAAATCAAGGATAAAAAGGGTGCTGAAAACTTGGCAGCGGATCATTTATCGAGATTGGAGAACCCGAGCTCGGTGGTACTTGATGAGAGGGCCATTGATGATAGTTTCCCTTATGAGCATTTATGTTCATTGTAGGTATATACCGATTCCCCTTGGTTTTTGGATTATATGAATTTTTTGGTTGCGAGGTATGACATATCAGTAAAAGAAGAAATTCTTTGCTAACTTGAAATACTACATTTGGGAAGACCCCTTTTTGTTTCATGTTTATGCAGATCAAGTGATTAGTTGATGTGTTTATGGGGAGGAAACTCTCAAAACCCTTAAGCATTACCATGAGGGACCAACTGGAGGCCATCAGGCGTCCAATCATACGGCTAGGAAGGTGTTGGATGCGGGATTCTACTGGCCTACAATCTTTCAGGATGCGAGAACCTTTATCTAGGTTTGCGATGCATACCAGCGGTCAGGTAATATCTCTTCCCGTGATGAGATGCCCAGACTAGTATATAAGTTGTTGAGATTTTTGATGTTTGGGGCATCGACTTCATGGGACCCTTTCCTTCTTCTTATGGAAATAAGTATATACTTTTGATTGTTGAGTATTTTTCTAAGTCGCCAGAGGTGCAAGCCTTCCCCACTGATGATGCCAGGGTAGTTGCTAGGTTCCTCAAGAAATTATTTGCTAGGTTTGGTACACCTAAACCATTGATTAGTGACAAGGGGACCCATTTTTGTAATACCTAACTAGGGAAAGTACTTAAATGCTATGGGGTCACACACCGGTTCTCTACACCCTATCACCCACAAACTAGTGGGCAAGTGGAGATAACTAATAGGGGTCTAAAACACATTCTAGAGAGAACCGTGGGGACTAGTAGGAAGGATTGGGCTGCTAAGTTAGATGATGCACTGTGGGCTTTTAGAACAACCCATAGGACTTCTATTGGTTTTGCACCGTATAGGCTAGTTTATGATAAGACGTTCATCTACCTGTTGAATTGGAACACAGGGCCCTTTGGGCTTTGAAATCATGCAATTTTAGTGTTGATTCTGCAAGTAAAGAAGGACAATGGTAGGTGGATGAGTTGGAGGAGTGGTGTCAGTAAGCTTATGACAACTCCATAATTTACAAAGCTAGGACGAAGAAGTGGCACAATCAACGACTGAAAGGCTCGAAAGAATTCAAAGCTAGAAACAAGGTTCTCTTATATAACTCACCTCTTCGGCTGTTTCCAGGTAAGCTGAAGAGCCGATGGTCAGGACCGTTCATAGTCAACCAAGTCTTTCCATATGGCACAGTGGAGCTGCATCATTCGGAGAAGGGAGACTTTAAGGTTAATGGGCATAGGCTGAAGCACTATCATGAGAACTTACTAGAAGTTGAGGAACGAGTGAACATGGTGCTTTTCCCGCGAGAGTAGTCCGGTGTCAAGTCCAGCTAAATGACTCGAGCACCAGAAAGAAGCGCTTTTGGGAGGCATTCCCATATTTAGCTTTACATTTTTTAATTGTATTTTATCAGTCGTTTGCATGTTTGATGGTAGTTAGAGCACTTGCTTAATGACTAAACTTAATTATTTGAAGCTAGGTTTTTAATAACTTAAGTCCGATTTTTGGTGATTGGTGAATATTAGCTTCACCGTCTAATACATTTTTACTTGAATTATAGCCTAAATGTGTATGTATGTGTGTTGAATGCAGGTAGGGAGTTGGGCGGTTCAAGATGTCGAACTCGGAGGCTGGATTTCAGTTGTTCACCACGGTTTCCATTGGCATCACGGGTTGGATCACCAGGCCGTGCTGATCAGCATGGCCAGAGTCCTGCCCATGATGAATATGCACGTATACAAGTTTGGGAATTGGCTGCCCACCATGGCTTTTGAAGGCACCATAGGCTGCAACACCAGGCCGTGTTGAGCAGCATGGCCATGCCCTTGCCCGTGGTGAACATGCACGTAGAGCAGCTTGGAATTGGTTGTCTACCACGGCTTCCGAAGGCACGACGGGCGGCAACACCAAGCCGTGCTGACCAGCACGACCACGCCCTTGCCCGTGATGAACATGGACATGGAAGACACTTCAAGCCTTGACGTAGGCCGAGTCGGGTTGTCTTTGACCCGGCCATGCCCTGCCGTCGACCCCCGTGACTATAAAAAGAGGCCATTTCAAACCTCTTACAAGTTTCCCACTCTAAAGTTCTATGGTGATTTCCTTCTTTTTCTTAATTTTTCTTACCTATCACGACAATTTCAAGTAAGTTCTTCGCCTTTTGCCTTTTATTTGGTTAAGTTTGAGTTCTTTATGTATTCTTTTTTATTTAGGACATTTTCATGTGCTCTAGTATTTGTTAATATTTATTGCTTTAATTGGTTTATTTCTTTTATTATTTATTTTTATTTATACTGCTCGAGTTTCATTTAGATTGTATTTAGCTCAGATTAGTTGTTGTATTTGTGTGATTTTAATAATGACATGCTAAGTGTGGGGTTCGGGAGTAGTAAAGTTAATTTATGGCATTTTATTTTGATAAATTCATAGCATAAATTCTCTTTATTAGGTGATTGATATTGTGGGCTGGAATGCCATTGGGCATTAGTTTCTCCAGGAAACTGAGGCTTTAGTCTTAGTTTTAAGCCTAAAGTTTTCTATTTATCAATTTCTAGCTGTTATGCTGCTAAATTTTCGGTGAAATTTATGTTAACTTGATTTCTTGTTCAATTACTAATGATTGATTATATTAAGGCAATATGAGGGACCGAGATCAAGCCCGTCGTCAGTAACCACAACGCGCCACTACTAGCAAGCGTTCGCATGGTGAGGGAACTTCTTCTTCTACTTCACCTTCACCTGGGCAACCACCAAAACCAGCACCCCCAACACAACAGCAGCTAGTCCGAGCAAGAAGAACAACAGCTGAAAATCCACCTGCACCTGTTCAACATCACTTATGGGCATTTCAAAATGCTGATAACGAGAGTCGCTTCCAAGTCATGAGATGGAAGCAAGTAATGGCTAGACGATGCATATATTTTGTATCCCTGGAGAGAGTTGGATTGGCTCAGGATGTTCATGTGCTATTTGACACACTACCTTACGCATGCTTCTTCAACATCATTGAGCCTACATACTGCGAGCTCACCATCGAATTTCTAAGCACCTTCTTCCTACAGCAACATATCACAAACTAGCATCAGCCTGATGCAGTTTACTTCAGACTTGGAGGAAGAGAGTTCTCGATGTCAGTTCCACAGTTCGGGATGCACTTGGGTTTATGGACTAAGCAGGAGATCTCGGGTGAGGAATATCAGGGATGCATCTACGTCCACCCTATCTTGTACGATGCCATGTGAGATTCAATAGTACTCAGGCCAGAATCGTACTATCCCAAGAGGTCTAAGGCATCTAGCCTTTCGAATCATCTCCGCTATCTTCATACACTCTTAGCTTACACTATTACAAGCCGAGGAGATAGTTTTGAAGCGGTCACACAGACCGATGTATTCATTCTTTGGGCTATGCAACACCATAAGAAGCTTGACATGGGGTATTTGTTTGCTCGTCAAGTCCGTTCCTAGTCGATGCCCATAAGAAAATGTGTTGCTACTTTGACCCATATATGAACTAGATTGGCCAAGAGATTGGATATATTGGACGATTGTCTAGCCGAGCTTTCTCAGATTGGTGACATGACACCATTAGGGGTTAGATAGATGATCAACATGCAGATGATCACGGCCACTCGACACCCACATGGCATTGAGTATAGGCTCGTCAGTGCAATAGTCAGGGAGGCTAGAGAGGTAGTAGCTCGAGGAGCTCAAGACCCCACTGCTGAGATTCTAGATGTTAGGATTCTTAACCCAGCCAGAGTATTTATGCCTACATCTGGAGCTTCCTCTTCTTACTCTGCAGGGACATCGAGTGCTCAGATTAGGGCTTTGGTTGACCGACTAGATCGAGTTTGTGATTTACAACAGCAACACTATATTAGTTTGTGCAGCACAAGAAGGAGTTTTGGTAGTTTCACGATGAGACTAAGGCACACTTCTAGGGGTTAAATAATATGCTCCGGCAGTTTATGCATGGATTGGATAGGCAGGCCACCCAGACGGACCTCATGGCGGAGCAGATACAAAAGATGGTGGATTCCAGAGCACAATCTCAGCGATTCATTAATGAAATGGAATTTGATTTAGCAGGTTGTTTCACGGATCCTATGCTACCATCACCGCCCCTCCTTCAGTGCCTTCCCCTACTCCTCACCGTCTAGCCGATCCAGCCAGTAAGGATGTGCCTCCGGCAAACTACCAGCAGTGAAAAAATTTATGTTCTATTTCTTTTCCTTTTCCTTTTTATTTTCTTTCTTTATTTTTTATTTTATTGTCGTTTCTTTTGCATTTTTATTTTATTTTATTTTCTTTCATTTTTCTTTTATCTTATGTTATTTTAGTTGAACACTTTGCCTTGCTCTTATGCTATGTAGATTTAATATGATTTTCACTCTTCCTATGTGCTAGCTATGTTATATACCCACTTTTTCTAACACTAAGGGTAGTGTCCTATTCAAGTGTGGGTGGAAATCCATGATTTTATTATCCCTTGATTGTTTAGGTAATGATAATGGACTATTCTTAGGATGTTAGGACCTAGTTTCTTCATGTCGTTTAAGTTTAGTTTGTTCTTTTGTATTTAATGATTTAATTCACACACTTGTAATTGATTGTCCCTCTCGATTTTTATCCTTGGAAAGCAATTTCACTATATTCAATATGTCACTTTGGCCAGGTTAAATCGGTGTTGCTTGAGTGCTTTGTAAATTTTCAGCCTTTATTTTTGAATTTTGATTATGCCAATCTCTTAAACAATTTATGTGATTATTCAATTGATAAGTCTGAGAACCAATTGCAAATTTTAACCACTTCAAACATGAGTTTTTGAACCAAAATTTGAGCATCCATTGTAAATTATGCTCATGATTTTTCTTGTTTGAGTGTGCGTTGTACTTAATGTTGTTTCTAGAACTTGCTGTGTAATACTTGTTAAGGTTACATGAATTTTTGAATACCATTAAGTGATTTGGGCAACTTAGGATTCACCACATCTGGCCAAAAGCCCTTTGTTTCCATTAGTCAGCCAGTTTTTAGCCTTAATCTTTTCTTCATGATTTACATCTATACACTACATCTATAACATTCTCTACATATGTCTTTTATTTCACCCTGTATATTGAATAATTATGTGTTATGCTTCTTCTTTTATGGAATCATAGTGCCTAATTTTGTTATAAATTCACTTAGTCCTATTAATCATTCTTTGATGCTCCCTTCAATCCAAATTGTATAACTATTCTTGTTGTTTGTGTTATTAACCATGCAACCCCTGTGTAAGCTACTGTGGCATAAAAAAAGAGAAATTTTTTTAGTATGCCTCTTTCTTAGTTATCCTCTTTTCTTCTTTGGATTCAATTCTTTTGAGCATCCTCTACTTCAAATAAGGCTTAGTGAATACTTTTGTTGATTTGGTATTCAGCTACTGAAGCATTTATTCTAAATAATTATATAATTTTTCAGTATACTTTACACTTCTATCCAAATTTTCTTACCTTTACTTAGCCACATTTCAACCTTTGTAAAAACCCTTTGATTTTGGTATTCATTTATTCGTAGTAGCGAAGATGGGGTTTATGAGTAAGCTTATGGTAAACAGGTTTTGTGCAACTGCATTGAGGAAATCTTTTTTGTTTACCTGTAAACACTGTGAGTGATTTGAGAGATCCCTATGAAGGAATGGTTCCTGGTCTTTAATGCTGAATTGTTATATAAGTTGTACTTTAAGATGGTATTATTATAGTTCTTTATAGGTGTATGATTTGTTTAGCTACTTGAGTTTCATTCTTTATATGTTGAATAAGGTTAAGTTGTGAACCTTAGCATGGATTTTGAGGGATGATTGTTGCTTGTATATGTATTGAGTTATTGATTGCTTGAGGACAAGCAAAAGCTTAAGTGTGGGGTAATTTGATATGCATTATTTTACACATGTTTATATGCCAAAATACTTCCATTTTTTATGCATAGTTATCTTGTTTTATGCCAGAATCACCTGTGTTTTGGTTCCTTTCATGTTTCACGTGATCATCGATGGACATTATCAGTAGTCGAGGAAGGTACGTTCAAATACAGACCAGAATCCATCAAAATTGAGCAAATGCTATCATTTCAAGGTTGAGCACGGCCTCAACTCTGGTCGTGCTGAACCGTTGATATTTGACCCTCAAAAGTTTCCTTTTGGCACAATTTTTTAGGCCACCACGGCCTCCATCATGGCCCATAGTGGCTCAGCACTAGCGAGGACACGGTCAGGGAGAAGAGCTATTTTTCGGGACTCGAAGGTCCACCACGGCCTGGACTCCGTTCGTGCTGACTAGCACAGGCTTGACTATGGCCGTGTTGGGACAATTATATAAGCAAAATCAATTTATTTTGCTAGGGTTCGATTTTATGACTTGAGATCTCACATACACGTTCGAGCCACCCTTTTTCAGACTTCGATATTCGACTTTGGGAGATTATTTCGCATATTGAAGGATGGATTCCAGTGGTTCAAGCATCACATTAAAGATCAAGAATGGATTTGGAGGCATTTAAGAGGCAATTTGAGGTTCATTATTCAGATTTGGCGATTTAGGACTGTTCATCTGACTTGAAGAAGAAGGGTGTATATGTTTCCAATTTGCTTCTTTGTGTTTGTTGCTTATTTTATGTTATTGTTAGCATGAGTAGCTAGAACTGTTGAACCCAATGGGGTTCCCTTATTTGTTGGATTGCACTTAATGTTTAGGAGATTTTGATTATTAATGCTTGTATTCTTCTTGCTTTCATTATTAATAAGAAATTGCATTATTCATGAGACATTGTGAATTGTGTTGTTCATATTGCTTTATGTAATTGAGAAATTCATTTAGTAATTGGAAATTTGAATAGCAAGAACCGGTTAATGATCACTTAGAGATAAGGGTAATTGACTAGCCGGATTAAGAATTAACAACTCTTAATAGCAGTGGATTAATCCTAAGGCTAACCTAAAATCAATCATTAGAAAGAGATTCCATCGTTTAGGTTCTTAGGTGTTCTTGAAAGGGAAATCGAATTCAATTTAGAATCCGCTCACGGGTAATCACAATTGGTAATCAATATAATCTCTACCTTCACTAAAATCCAACTAGCTTAGGTCCCCTTGGGTTTGCTTTCTCCCTTTGTTTGTTTCACTAAATCTTTACATATAGTTTGACATTTAGTTAATCACTTAGCTTGCATTTATTCATAAAATAGTAGCTTCATCAATTTTGTTTAAGGTTAGATAATATAAGACGCTGGAGTAATTCTAGGATCAACTTTTTCTGAGAATACGACCTTGATACTCGCCATTAGTGCTAGTCGGCATCGATAGGTTCACTGCCTTAGATTGTAGCTACATAAATAGCATATTCACTAGTAGTATTTATTAAAGACTCTATTCTCAAGAGTTGAGAATATGAGTGACGGATAATCTTTAGAATAAATATTATAAAGTAGTTCTTGGTCATAGGATTAATTATTGGACATCTTTAATTCGGAAGACCAACATAATGTGTTTAACCTTATGATTAGTATGAGATACTAATATTTATAAGATAGTGAGTCTCATGCCATTTAGTATGAGTTATTGTGTTAATCATTATGGGTCACTTGTGAGACAGGTAGACTGAACGTGACTTGAAAAAATGATGAATCACATGGATAATTTACTTAAGTCACTGATTCATTATTCAATTATGATGGTCTAACTAATCCTGAAGTCTGAGGTGACAGAGTTGTCTCATGAATATATAATTGGAATTTTCTTATGCTTTAGGTATCCGTTCATAACTAGAATGGGTACTTGTAGATAGTGGCTCCAATTACATATGCACGGAGGCAGGTGTTCATCAATAAGGAATCCATTGCCTTGTGTAAACAAGGAGAATATCCTATGCGATCCAATAACATCTTGACTATGAAATCCTTAGCCGAGGTAATTATGATTAATGAAAAAAGGAGATTTCGCATTAATCATATTTAATCAAGATGTATCTTGGATTTGGCCATAGAATCGAGTTAGTGATTTGACTACTCCATGATCCTCACATAATTGGAATATTATTTAATGGAAGGATTTAATTACACGGTAATCATAAATAAAGAGTTCATGGATAATCAATATCTTTATTATTAATTAAGTAATTATAATATGTTGCTAAACATCATTTATAATTTATGAAAATGATTAGGAGACAATTGATTAATTGTTTTCTTAGTTGATTAAATTATTTTAATTAATATTAAAGAGTTTAATATTAAATTTTCATTGCAAATTAATAATGAACCTAGAAAGTTACACACGTTAAAATCAACTCAAGCATGTGATGGACTTGACTTGTACCTTGAGTAGGAACACTAGAATCTTCTGAAGTTAAAGTTCATAAATGTCTAACTAATGATAATGTATAATATATAAGTATTATATATTGAGGGAGCTTGACACATGTTATTACAAAAGAGTTTGTAATGACATGTGTTTTGTACAATACCTTGACACGTGTCATCACATAAGGGGTTCGAGCATGAGTGCTCCACTTAAGAGTAGGTGTAGGTCCACATGCACTATATGTGGATCAACTCCATATCTTATGACCAAGTAAGAGAAAGATCTATTAGTTACATTTATAATTGGAAAGTTTGATGACTTACCTTTGCATTTTTGCAGATTCATAGCAACTAGCTTGGGGAGCACCGTCATTAGGATTCTAATATGCTATTCGCTATGAATTTTGAGCAGAGGAGAGTTCTCCTGGCTGGCCTTGCCTATCGAGCATGGTATTTAGGAGAGAGGATCTACGATGGGGAGAGTTGACCCAGCAAGCACCAAGTGCCTTTGTCTCCTCCTTGGTCTATGTTCTGGACTGCTGACATCGCTGATGAGGAGCTGGCAATGAGCCTAGAGGCGTATGACGACCTCGAGGATCTCACCATCCGATCTCAGAGGTCAGTCTACACTTCCTTTTTATCCTAACTGTTAGAGCTCTAAAGACAAGGAGTTGTCATATGATCTATATTAATTTATACATCACAATTGATGGCATATAATTATATTGAAGGCATTATTCAACTTTTAATGGTATGAGTAGTCCTAGTATTATTAAAGGATAATCCAAATTGTTAAAGATGAACACCATGGAATGTAAACACAAATGTAAGAGAAATTATAAAGCGAGTTTATAATGATGAGATTCTCATTACATACGTTCCTAAACTTTGTTCATAGTCGATGTTTGATCAAGAATTAGATATTGGTCATTGAATATTGATCAAATGCTCGAGACTACTATAATGTATTGTCACTTACTTGTGTAATCTGTCTTATTAAGTTGAGGAATATGGATTCTAAGATAAGCATATGGATGCTTGTTACAAGAACAAGTTCATTGAACACAACCTTATTGAGTAGTCCATTTGAAATTTACTCCAAGTGTCTATGGACAATACTATTATGACAATCATATAAGACTTCTCCTTTAAACTTGAGATAACAGTGTATTATCTTATATGAGGATTGCTATAGTTTGATACTATCTTACGTTCTCCTATCAATTGAGCAATCAAGGAATAATCATTGGGTATAGTGAGAGCCATATGAAGATCATAAGTTATCAATAAAGAATTCATTACCTAAGGTAATATGTCATGGGACCTTATCCTAATGTTTCTTGATATGCTTTAACATGAAAATTCTTGACCAAGGTTATTTGAATGAAGATTATGAAAAGTGTTTCAGAGATCTTATTTAAAATGTTATATGCAATTATCAAGAACAAATATGATTGGTTCAATTATAAAGTTAACACTTGCATCCATATTCTATGAATCAATTGGGATAAAAGTACAATGAAAGGATTGAATTACATTATAAGATTGTTCACTGCACAGGTTGATTAAAGCACTTCAATCATTCCTACACATTTAGGTAGTCTTGATGCATTGCTAGAGGTCAATCTTGATATATGAATATAGATTAAGTTAAATTAGAGAATTAACATTGAATTAAAGGAGTTTAATTCATAATCCATATTCATTGCCAATATGTTAGAAACCTTTTGGGTAACACACAAATAGGCTCTAAGTAAGGATTAGAATGAGGCTTTAAGCATTAGGATTAAGCTCATATAAATTTGGCCTAACTAAGAGTTAATTAATTAAGAGCTAATATGCCTATAGGATTCAGCCTATGATGGGTTTATTATCCATGGATTAGTTTTTATATTAATTAAAGTCATTTAGGATAACAAAGCCAACTTAAAGTAAGTTAGGGTTTTATAGAAATTTTAAACCTTTAAGGACTTTGATTAAAAGTCGTATATATAGAAAGAGATGCATATGGGGTGGCAAGGTTGAAAAATGGTTGCACGTCTAAGAGAGAAAAATATTTTTTTGAGATACGTACCCTAGGTGAATCAATCAATAAGATTATTTGATTCATCCCCCTTGCTTGGAACTAGCATTCAATATCCTATATCCCTTCTCAATCTCCTAAAAGTAGTTTAGTTAGATATTTTCCTAGAAGCTTATGTAGATCACCAAAAGAGGATGGTCACTTGAGTAGCTTTGAAGTGCATTAATCATCCTTGAAGAATCAAAAATCAACAAAGCAAGAAGCACTTCTTAGCTTAGCCTGAAAATTCCTTTGTAAGCTTTCTCCATCTTATGCTTGTTTTATATGTCATGACTATATTAATCAATGAGATCCTTGGTTGGAATTGAGAAAGATTTTAAATCATTTCCATTGCGCCTTTCCTTATGTTTCAATATCAATTCCCAATAGTGGTATCAGAGCCTCCATTGATTAATTTAGTCATAATGGTTGCATAATTGTTAATTGATCATAAGCATGTAAATCTAAAATTTCTGGACTGTTTTAGAGATTTCATTGATTGCCATATCTATACTTCGAGTTTTGGGTGATTCTTATTGCATATGAACCCTAAGGAAAAGAACTTATGATCTGAAAGTCTTTAGAATTTTAGAATCTCATTTGATTATGGTTTGGCTATTTAGAGTCCATGCCATGTGCATAGATAGCTTTAATTTTATCAACAACACCCATCTCTAATCAAATTTAGATGGTCAAATTAATTAAAATAAATACATGGTAATTGTTACAGCAACTATTCTTGAATATTTGATATTCAAAATTCATTCAAAATAATTTAGAATTAGATTCTTGATGACCAAAATAAAATTATGCACATACTACACATCCTAAGGATTTGGCATGTGCATGTGGGTATTTGGACAACAATGAATATGATTTAGAAGATGAAAATGAACCTTTAGATTTTTATAAATTTAAGGTTTGATCTTCATGAACACCATATATGCACACAACATACAAATAAAGTGTTGATTTGATGAGTTATGCGCAAAGTGTGGGTTTGCTTGATGAATTAGGCATATGCATGTGTTCTTGGTCTAATGGAAAGCCTTTTGAGGAAGAACATCATATCAAGATCATGCATAAGATGAGTTCTTTAAGCAATCTTAAAGGTTGATTTAAATCTTGATCATGTTCCTTGCATAGTTGCCTTGTTTCTAGATGATTGCCATGTGAATCTTGATTATCTTGAATTGTTTGATAGAAAATTTGATTTTTTAATGATGGATCTTAATGAATCTTGATGAACTCAATTAATTCTAGAGTTAATGTGATTAATTAGCTATGTTAGATGATGCGTGCTATCTGCACACGGTAAAGTGCACCGATCGTATCAAGTAATATAATGATAAGTAAGAGTATCATTCCACTATAGATCTAATTGTGAGTACTACTTCAATCATATACTAATTTAGCAATCAAAATATTGTTTAGGTGTAATTATATTTAAAAGTAAAATAATCTTGAAAACAAAGATTAAAATGATTGGTAAATTTATCAAGGATAAAGCCTATTTAGGTAGTGAATTCCCCTAATAAGTTAAGTATTTCATGAAACAAATAACAATTAATTCAAGTTAAGAGTTGAGTTGACATTCCAGAAAATTAGGTTTAAACATTTCTCAATTGATTAAATCCCTAATTCCTAAGAGGAGAGAGAGGAATCTCTTATCAAACCCACTCACTTAGGTCATGCATTAAGATTAAGGAACTATTGAACTAAAGGATCTTGTAGATCTATCTCTAGTATCCCAGTTAATCCTCAATCCCTAAGATGTGATCAATACATAAAAAGTTATCTCTGATCAGTTTATGAAAACATATCCTAATCAATATGTCGATTTATTAATTGAAATAGATAATTAAGCAATCAGTGGGAAAACACAACTCATAGAAAAGATATGTTGCATTAACTTTGAATCAATCCATACAAAACAAATTAGGGTCCATCAAAACCCAAATAGCAAGAAAAAATTAGTTCCTTGACATTACAAAAAAGAAGTAAAGATTAGGAGAAGAAGATCTCAAACTAGTCATGCAAGAGTAGAAATAAAAATCTTCAATCTTGAATCCTCAATGTTCAAAAGCAATGAAGGAAATGATGTTCTTCCTTGAGAAATACCAATCAAAACCCTAGAAAATGAAAGAAAGATGAAGTCTCTAAGTGTTTCTCTCTCTAGAAATAAAAATATAATGGAACTTCCCTAAAGAAAACCTAAATATTCGCTTAAATAGTGTGCTTTTAGGAACCACATGGGTGCCATACAGGTACCACACGATTGTGTGGTGTCCTTGACCGAGATTTGTTCTTGAAAATACCTTATGTCCATATAGGAAGACCATACGGGCGTGTCCTCTTTCCGTATCATTCCTTGAGTAATCTGTCACTTAATGCGACTAAAGTTTCAAGATATAAAAATAATGTAACACTATGAATCAAAAACCCTAGCTTGGATACCAAGCTTAATTCACAATTCAAAGCCAAATCAGCTAAATCACAATTCAATAAATAACTAACCACATTCATTATTTTAAACCTATAAATTCCAGAAAAAGGAAATCATAGCAAGTAATTAATTAAATTCAATAAGCCTATAGGAAATCAATCATAACCAAGTAGAAGACAATAAAAATCCTTCTCCCACACTTATCAGACACATTGTCCTCGATGTGTCTATAAAACCGAAAGAAATAATAGGAAAGGAATTGCTTCCCTAGTTTGAAATAGATTTTCAATTTTCTGAGTCCAAAACTTCTAAGTACCTGTTCTATCAATACATGCTAAACACAATGACAAACAAAAGGATAATAGGAGAACATAATAACACACTAGAGTTGGGAACCAAAATTATTGCGAATTAAATGAAACAAAAAAGACTTTAAATAAATAATTGAAATTATGGAGGAATTAAAATTGTTCTAATGTAAAACACCATAAAAAACAAAAACCAAAAACAAAAAAAATAAAAAAAAAGTAAATTGTTCAAAAAATGTAATGAAGAAAAATGAATTTGGCATTCAGCTTGCCATGCCATCATCATCATCATCATCATCATTTTCATCCTCCTCGCTATCGTTAGAATCAATATTATGAATGGTCCCATCATCTGGTTGCACTTGATATGGCTGATAAAAACTTCGCGGAGGTCGCGACGGAGCATATCCTTGCGATTACCTATAGTGCACCATTGAGTTTTGGAGCTAGTCCATGTTCATTTATTGATAGCACATCATTTCCTACTAATTTTGAAGGATCCCTAGCATTTGGACCTGATTATTGAGCAACTTATTATCTTGGCATTGAAGTCCATACAATTGCATTTCCATTCTGCAAATTTGTTGCTCAAATTCTGTCGGCTTCCATCCGTTCGCACAAAGTTATAGGCCATCCAATCTTTATAAGGCGCACAGCCAGAAGGCGGGGAACAGAAAGAAGAGGATGATGGCCTATCTGCTTGGGGAGTGGCTGACGCACTTGGAGTATTGGTAGTGAATGCCGGTGGCTCAATTGGCATATCAAAATTGAAATCATCAAGAGGTAAAGGTGTGTTAAGTAGAATGCATTTGTCCTTGTCCATACGCTTCAAGACCCATCAACTTTGGCAACCCATCCAGTGTCATTGCCAAGAGTCCATCAAAAAACCTGTAAATTCTTGGCTAACCTAGTGACATACATCCCACCACACAAACACCCCTTATCTAATTTCTTGGCTTGCTCTAGAAAGTACACCAATAAACTCAAAGCCAAGTTGCACCAAATACACTCCTCTAAACACATTAAATAAAACAAGTCTTGTTGAGTGCAATGACCCTCACTCTCCCCTCTACCCGTAATTGTGGTAGTCAACAAAAAGTGCATAAAACTTAAGGGAAAGAAATCGAAAGCGGAAGTCTTAGTTTTAGAGGTCACATACCTAGGTGCATTTGGCGCCAATTTTTCCCAAACCCCTTCCGAAGTGCGATTGCCGAAGAATTTAAAAGGCGCATGCTTATACTCTTAAGACGCCACTTTTTCCACCGTGTAGATGCTCATTGCAATCACAAATTCATTCACTGACATATCAAAATATTTCCTACCCAATCTGAATTTTATTATCTTATCTGTACGATCAATCTTCGGGCCTACTTCAAGGCGAAGCGTGTATAAGAATTCGAGAGTGATCTCTCTAAATGCTGGTTCTGAAATCTCAAAGAACTTTTTCCACGTCGGTTGGTTGACCTATCCTCTAAGTTCCTCCTTAAAACCAATAGACCTTATGAAATTCCAATCAAAATGACGGATTGGGAAAAAAATTTTGTTGGCCAGATTCTCAAACCTTGCTCGAGAGACGTTATCTATGAATTGCATGGATGGGTGGTTTTTATTAAAAGAAACCAATGGGACAACTAAAGGAGGGATTTATGACAAAGAACTCCCACTTCTAGGACGTTTGGTTGGGATTTGGGTGGGAGTTCTCTTCTTAGAGGCATTCTTCTTTGGTGCCATTGATAATAGAAAGAAAAACAGAAAGAAGAAGAATGAAAGCAATATATAAGAGGGAAAAATAATGTGGGAAGAAAGGGAAATAATATGTGTAGGCCAAAAAGTAAGAAGGGATGAGAAGAAAGGATGAGGTATTAGAGAGAGAAGAGAGAAAACATGAGCGGCTAGGGTTTTATGAAGAATGGGAGAAAGGAATTGTGAGATGGTTTAAATAGCATGTGGTTTTTGATTCCACAAGGGAAGGTCATACGGGCGTGTGGCTCTCGTGTGATGTTACTTACAAATTAGCATTCAAGTCACACGGGAGGGACACAAGCGTGTCACCTCCCCGTATGATATGGATGAGGCTTTAGCAGTTTTGAATGATCTTACACGGGAGGGGCACACGGGCGTTTGACTCCCTGTGTGATATGCATTAGCTACGGGTGATAATGGCGAGTCCACACGGGAGGGGACACAGGCGTGTCACCTCCCCATGTGGCATGCGAATACTCTCGGACAGTTGCTTTTATTCCACATAGGAAGGTCATACAGCTATATGGCTCCCCGTGTGGTGCAGAATTTCAGGTTAATCTCTCATTTTGCCTTTACTTGGAATTTTGAAATCAACTCCCTTATTCCTTGTTTATTCAATGGTAAGGTTGATAAATCAAATAAATCATATAACATGCATAAAACTCAATTGAAATTTGAAATAAATTGAAATAAATTGAATTAAATTAATAAAGACATATAAAGAACTAGCAAAAATTAAGACAAATCGTCTCCAAACCCTAAACAAAAACTAAAACCAATCAACTAATTAGCAAAATAAGTCTAAACTAGTTACTAAAAAATAAAAAATCTATTCCAATGACTTATTTGGTCGCCCTCTCCCTCTCTTAACCTTAGGGGGTTACTAAACTTTCTTTGGACATCCTCGTCCCCTTCTGGGTGTTGAGACAACACGATCTCGCTTCTTGGGATGACCCTGAGGTCTTTGGGTAGGTGCCGATGTTGCTCTTCCTTCCTAATCACTAGGTTCGCTAGGATCACTCTCTATACTTGCATTAGAACTTGCATCCTCATCCGTGGTATAATCTTTATAAAGATATCTTTCTTAGAAAGCTCTCTCACGGCACTCATTCTCCACTATTTCCTCCTAGGTATAAATTGGTTCATTGATTTTGGGGTATGCTCTTTGATAAGTTAATATGGTAGTAAACTCCTCGGGTTTTGGATCCTGTATACTCCTTTTCCTATAAAATAGTACCCATCTTCTAAGAGATGATGAACAAGATAATGGAAAATCTCGCTTCACAATCTTACTTGGGTGTGGTGGGGATGATCGTGATCTACACCTAGATTTAGGTGGTGATGGTGAAGGTGAAGAAGGAATATCATGAACCTGATTTTCTTGAGTGCTCATGGCTAATAGAGAGAGGAAGAATGAAAAATAATATAGGGAGGATAGAAGATATCCTATTTATAAAGTAACTCCTAAGAATTGTATTCCTAATTGGGTTGATAGTGCTTATTGGAATAATATCAGGATTCTAGTAAAACTAAACTCTTATTCCTTAAAGAAAAGGAAAAGAAATACAACTCTAATACAACAACTAAGTTAATCCTAATTAACTAAGACTTTAAAACTTGATGGGTCTTAATTAAATTAAGATGGTTCAAACCCATAAGAGACTAAATTAAAACCCAATGAGCTTAAATCCTTAGTCCTAAAACAAAAGAAAGAGAGAATAACAATAATAAAAGCATGATTAAACAAGAACGAAAATAACAATAAAATAAATTAAAAAGGAAATAGTAGGTTTCCTTCTACCTAGCGCTTCTTTAACATCATGTTAGCTAGACAAATCTATACCAACTCACATTGACTCAAGTAGCTGTCCCATATGGAAATATTTGCTTAACAACAAATGGGCTTGACCAACATGACTTTAACTTGCCTAGAAAAAGCCAAAGTCTTGAGTTAAATAAAAGCACCTGATCTCCAGCTTGAAACTCTCTCCTTTGCTTAATCCTAGCATCATGCCACCTTTTCGTGCACTCCTTGGTTAGACGACCATTCTCATACGCATGTAGCCTTCATTCATCCAACTCTTTAACCTGTAATTTTCTCCTCAAACCTGCACTAGCTAGATCAAGATTAACTTGTTTAATTGCCCATAAAGCTTTGTGCTCAATTTCAATAGGTAGATGATAAGATTTTTTATAGACTAATCTATAAGGAGTAGTCCCTAGGGCTATTTTGAATGCAGTCCTATATGCCTACATAACATTATCTAGTTTAATGGACCAATCCTTCCTAAATCATTTTATAATCTTCTCAAGGATTCTCTTCAACTCTCTATTAGTATTCTCTACTTGACCACTAGTTTGAGGGTGATAAGGGGTGGAAAATTTATGCATGACTCTGACCCTCTTTAATACTTTTTCTAGCTAAGCATTACAAAAAGTGTGTAACCCTATCACTAATAATAGCTTTGGAGATGCCAAACCTGCAGAAAATCTTTTTCAAGAATTTCACTACTACGCTTGCATCATTACGAGGCAAAGCTTATGCCTCGACCTATTTAGAGACATAATCAATAGCCACCAATATATATTTATTACCAAAAGAACTAGGAAAGAGTCCCATGAAATCTATGCCCCACATATAAAAACTTTTGCATTCTAGTATACCGTGTTGGGGCATTTTATTACGAGATGAGATATTACCTGTACGTTGGCAACGATCACATTCTTGCACAAATGATTGGCTATTCTTAAATAAAGTCGGCCAATAAAATCCTGATTCTAGGACTTTTTGGGCTGTTTTACTCACCCTATAATGTCCTCCAACTGGTCTACTATGGCAATGACCAAGAATACTTAT
This sequence comes from Ricinus communis, assembly GCF_019578655.1. Classification (NCBI taxonomy): domain Eukaryota; kingdom Viridiplantae; phylum Streptophyta; class Magnoliopsida; order Malpighiales; family Euphorbiaceae; genus Ricinus; species Ricinus communis. Next base: position 27,292,675 of record NC_063256.1, read on the forward strand.
AGTTTTCGACCATGCCATACACCTCCTTATTATTCTGTCTGCACATATTTTAAATAGGAAAGGGTCTTTCCAAAAGTGATATTTCAAATCTGCAAAGAATTTCTTATTTTGTTGATAAGAGTATTCTTTTGGGAGTTCCCTTGCAACTAAATAATTTGCAAAATCAGCATACCATGGTATTGAAAAATCCACACTACCTACTAAACCTGCTATAGCATACAACTCTTCATATGGAAAATGGTCATTAATGTACCTTTCATATAATTTCTCTAGATGGGGGTTCTCAAGGCGTGATAAGTGGTCGGCCACCAAGTTCTCTGCACCTCTTTTGTCTTGAATCTCCAGATCAAATTCCTGCAAAAGTAAGACCCATCTTATTAATCTTGGTTATGCATCTGTTTAGAAAATAAATACCTTAAAGATGAATGGTCAGTGTATACTATCACTTTTGATAAATCAAGTATGATCAAAATTTGTCAAAAGCAAATATAACTACAAGCAGTTCCTTTTAAATTATGTTGTAGTTCGCTTGCGCATCAGTCATCGTTTTACTTGCGTAATAGATTGGCTGAAAGTGCTTTTCTTTACTCTAACCAAGAACAACTCTAATTGCAAAGTCACTCGCATGATAGATTAGCTCAAAAGGAAGACTCCAATCCGGCGCTACCATAATTGGGGCGTTAACAAGTTTGGCTCTTAGGGAGGTGAAGGCTGCCATACATTCCTTATCAAATGTAAAGTCAACATCCTTCTCCAGAAGTCTAGTAAGAGGTCTAGCTATTTTAGAGAAGTCTTTAATGAACCTGCAGTAAAAACTTGCATGCCCAAGAAAACTTCTAATAGCTTTGATAGATGAGGGAGGTGGTAGTTTCTAAATAGTCTTAATCTTGGCTCTACCCACCTCAATTCCTTTACTAGAGTACAATGCCTTCTTGTACCATAAAATGGCATTTCTCCCAAATTTAACACCAAATTGGTCTCCTCACATCTTACCAACACCTTCTCAAAATGCTCCAAATATTCTTGAAATGAATTTTTATGGACAGACCATGAAAACTTCCATAATATCTTCAACCAAGTCATGAAGATAGCCATCATGCACCTCTGAAATGTGGATGATGCATTACACAATCTGAACGGCATTTTCTATACGCAAAGGTCCATAGGGGCATGTGAATCTGGTCATTTCTTGATCCTTGATGGATATTAGAATCTAAAAATACCCTAATAAACCATCCAGAAAATAGTAGTACTCATGCCTTGACAATCTCTCTAGCACTTGATCAATGAATGGTAAAGGGAAATGATCTTTTCTCGTGGCATCATTGAAATCCATAGTTTTACACATGTTTGCTTGCATATTATCATGCATTTTCTTAGCATCTATTATGTTTTTATTCCAAGATCACTAATGTTTTGTGCTCTTTTGTATTCCATGAGATTTTATAGGTCCATCATCAGTGCTTGAGCAATTTTAAATTAATTTCGGGCGAAAACAGACAGAATCATAAGCATTTGACCTTGGGTTGACTTTTAGAAATTCAACACGGCACGTGTTGGAGCCCGTGCAGAATTTCCAAGCCATGTAGCTTAAGCAATTTGAAGTAGCACATTTTTTTAGGGTACCACGCCCTAGAGTATGGCTCGTGTTAGCTAACATAGGCAAGAACACGCCTTTGTTACTGTCAAGAACACAGCTTGTGTTGGTAACACGGGCCAAAACACAGCCTTGCTCGATTCAGTTCATTCTATCATTTGGAGATCAACACGTCTCTGACATAGCCCATGTTGAGGGACACGGGCTGAGAACACGCCCGTATTTGTGCAATGTATAAAAGGGATCGAATATGTAAAGGATAAGATCAGTAAAAAGGAACGAGCCAAAAAGAGAAAGGAGAGTCCCAGATCGGTGATTTTGATTCTTCATCTTCCTTTGTAATTTTGCTAGATATGTTTCAGGCATTTTAGGGCGGCTTCCAGGAGACTGATTCCACCTTGGAACGTCAGATTCATGATTCTAGGATTTAGATTGAAGATTAAAGAGGAGTTTTGGAGCAAATCAAGGGGAAATTTTGGAGATCAACTGCAGTGTAGATTAAGACTTGGAGTTGTTCATCTAATTCTAGGAAAAGAGTGTATATGTTTCAATTTCTTTATTCTTTCATTCTAATTGAATTCCTATTTGTTTTAGACATGAACATGTGTAGCTAGATTGGTTGAACCCATTGGAGTTCCTTGCTATATTGGCTTTGTATTGAATTGTTAAGATTATTTGAGTTTCCTTTCTTGTATTCTTTTTGTAATTAATAATATAAGTCTAGTTTTCGTTACATTGATTGTACTAATTACTATTCTTAGAATTCTTTTAGCAATTGAGAAATTCTAATTGAGTTTGGAAATTTAATTGCAAGAACAGGTTAATTTTCACTTAGCGGTAAGGTTAATTAATTTGCCCGGATTAAGAATTAACAAAGCTTAATAGAGGTGGATTAAAGCTTAAGGCTAACTTAATAATCAATCATTAGGAAGAGATTCCAACTTTAGGTTCTTAAGTTTAGAAATTCAGTTGTCTCGAGAGGGAAATCGAATTCAGTTTAGAATCCGTCCACGGGTAGCATAATTGGACTCAACAATCAGTTATTCTTTGTTTGATTGCCAACTAGTCTAGGTCCTCTTTGGGTTTGCTTTCTTGTCTTGATTATTCTCTTTGCTCATTCATTCTCGCATTACACTTAGAAATTAATTTTTAGTCATTAGTAAATCTAGAAATATCCGTTATCAAATTTAAGCTAGATAACAAGGAACGAAGTAGTAACTCTAGGATTTCACTTTCCCAAGGGATACAATATTTTTAATACTTGTCGTTGTGTTAGGCTGCATCGATAGGTTCACTGCCTTAGTTGTAGTTACATAAACATCGCATCAATCATTCAGTTTCCTATAGTCAATGCACACTCTCCATCTTGTCATAGTTCTTGTTGGGATTAGCTCATTACTTTTATTTACCACAACTCTCATGCCTCCCTTCTTTAGTACTACTTGTACTGGGCTTACCCAAGAACTGTCCGAAATGGGATAGATAATTCTGGCATCAATGAGTTTAATCACCTCCATCTTCACTACTTCCTTCATGTTAGGATTGAGACGCCTTTGAGGTTGCACCACAGTTTTGAACTCTTCTTCCATGAGAATCTTATGTGTGAAAAAAGAAGAGCTGATTCTCTTTATATCTGCAATCTTCCAAGCTATTGCCCTCTGCCTCCTTCTCAAGACTTCCAATAACTAACCTTTATGATCATTCAGTAATGCAGAACTGATTATTACTGGTAGCTTGGATCCTTCCATCAGAAAGGCGTGCTCCAAGTGTGCTGGAAGCTACTTGAGTTCTAAAGAATGAGGATCTTCAATAGAAGACTTCATCCTTTCCTCTTTGGGCATCTTTATAGGCTTGAAAGATTGCTTTCTCATTAGCCTTGCTACTTCCAGGTAGGCTAGCTGCTCTAGAGCTCCTGGCATCTTGTAATACCCAAATAAAATTAAATAAAGTAATATTAAATAAAGTAATATTAAATAAATAATAATAATAAATAAATAATAATAATAAATAATTAAATAATTAAAAAAAGTTTCTCTTTCTCCTCTCACCCTCTTCTTCTTTTTCTTCTTCTTCTTCTTCTCTCTTTCTCTTTTCCCTTCCCCCCCCCCCCCATTCGCCTCCCTTCTTTCCGCACGCTCCTCCTCCCTTCCCCTCCCTCGCCGATGCTGCTTCTCCTTCTTCCTCCCCCTTGCTGCTAACGCCAATGTGGGAGAGAAGGAGTTGCCGCCGTGCACTAGCCACTTGCCACCATCTTTTTGCCAAACTGACACCGGAATCGAGTTCCTCGCCCTTCAAAAGCTAGGAACAGCTCCTCCCCATCCCTGTTGCTCTGCCGGCAGCCTCCTTCCCACCATGATTTGGCGGTTTTCAACAAAGGCAAGGCTGTATTTTGGTGTTTTTAGCTTCAACGCATATCAAGCTTTGCGTAGGCGCTTCCAGATTCAAAATCCGACACCGTTGGCAATACCGGCTTACGGACCTTGGTGTTTTCCGAACGCACAAGGTTTCAGATTTTTGGCTCAGTATAATTTTGTTTGGACCTTAAAAATTATTTAATAATTTTAGAAAATATTGTTGCTATTAATTATCAATTATAAATAATTTAATTTAATTATGACTTAGATATAAATAAAATTAATTGGTATAATTATTGTTCTATTTTGTGGTAGATGTGGTTATGTTTGATTATTTTGAATACTAGAAAATTTTTATGTGGATTGGTTGTGAGATAAATATTATATGGCGAACCGTCTGTAATTAATTATGATATATGGTGTGTTGTGGAGTCGGGAAAGAATAATGCAGTCTAATCTAGGAGTCTAGGCCTAGGAAAAATTAAGAATATCTTATTAATTGAGTATTTTCGTGAATAGATAATTCGTCCGTCCAACTAGCTCCACCCAAGGTGTAGGAGCAGACTGCAGAGTACGGCAGAACTGTGAGTTAAATTCATATAATCAACTGCTTTTGTGTCATGTCTAAATTAAATACATTGTTAATTGATTAATAATAATTATTATTATTATTAGCATTATTATTATAAATTTATTTTTGTTATTATCGATATCATTATTAATATTATTATCAGTATCGTTGCTTGATAGGCTAAATCGTGTTAGCTACAATCTAAGGCAATGTACCTATCGATGCAGTCTAGCACTAATGGCGAGTATCAAAGTCGTATTCCTCAGGAAAGTGAAAGCCTAGAGTTACTCCTTTGTTCTTTGTTATATTAACCTACAATTAGCGATAAATAATTCCTAAACTAACTAATAGCTACAAGCTAAGTTCTAAGGGAGATGCAGGAGTAATTGATAAATGAGATAATCAAGGCAAGAAGACAAACCCAAAGGAAATCTAAACTAGTTGGCAACCAAACAAAAGATAAAGGATCGGTGAGTCTAATTATGCTACCCGTGGACGAATTCTTAACCGAATTCGGTTTCTCTCTCAAGATAACCGAATTCCTAAACCTAATAACCTAAAGTTGGAATCTCTTCCTAACGATTGATTCTTAAATTAGCATTAAGCTTTAATCCGCCTCTATTAAGCTTTGTTAATTCTTAATCCGGCTAATTAATTATCCTTATCTCTAAGCGATTATTAACCAATTCTTGCTATTCAAAATTCCAATTGCCAAACGGATTTCTCAATCTCATAAAGCAATCTAAACATCACAATTCACAACGTCTCATGAACAATGCATTATCTTATTAATACTGAAAGCAAGAAGAATACAAAATTATCCCAAACAATCCAACAATATAATATCAAGCCAACATAGTAAAGAAATCCCAATGGATTAAATCAATCTAGCTAATCATGTTCATTATCAAAATCCATAAGAATTCAATGACAACAATGAGTAAAAAGGTAGAGAAAACCGCTTACACCCTTGGATGAGAGTAAACAGCCCCAATTCCTCTTGCTCGAATTGAATCGATTCTTGTTCCTCTTGCTCGATTTGAAAACCAATCAACGAACCTCACCCAATCTTCAATCCTCGAAGAGAATCCGATTGAAACCTTGATCCAAGTCTCCTTTTCCCTTGGTTTCGGCTCAGAAAACCCTTTGAGAAAGAAAAGTTAGGGTTTGGGACGTTCTCCCCCGCTCTCTTTCTTTTTTCCTCTCTTCTTTCTTTTAACTAATTCCCCCTGTCGCCACCAACACGGCCGTGTTAGTGGCCGTGTTCCCAACATGGTCTGGTGTTGATGCCCGTGTTACTCTCTGTGGCCGTGCTCCCTAAAACTTCTGTTTCTTTTGATGTTTGATGGTGAATGTGTTGGGAACACGGCCAGTGTTGAAACTAACACGGCCATGTTCAACTTCCTCTTGCTCGTACTTAGCTTGTTTCGGCAGCTTCGGCGTCCAATTATGCTCCAATTCTTCCATTTATCATCCTTTGACTTCTTTTGGACCTAATGCACACAAACAAACGCATAGGGTGAGTGTTGGGACCAATTCACATCCAAATGTCCATAAAATCAATCTTAAAAACCCCATTTAGATGTGTGTATTTTACGCACATCATTGCTATTATATTTACTGTTATTTTAATATTATTATTATTACATTTTATTTTCATGTTTGCTATACTCGAGGCTATTAAACTTTAATTCTTAATATGTCATTGAATAATTTAAGTTTGCTTATGATTATACTATTTATAATTATTATTGATGCTATGATTGTAACATCTAGATGAGGCGACAGTAGAACATGACACCTGATGGGTTGTATCAGGACCGTGTGCGCATCGGTATTAATCAGAGACAGGTAGTAAAAGTTATTTTTAGGTTTTGCCCTGGTCGGGTATAACTCTCTAGGCTGTAAAAATTTGACTGCCGGAGGAAGGTCCCTAGTCGAGCGTTGCTCTCTAGGCGCCGACTTATTTGGGAATCAAGTGTCCAGGTTGGATTTAAGGACCCTGGTTGAGCTTCGCACTCTAGGTGCCAGACCTATTAGAATAACAGAGCCGAAAGGCTATTAGTATTGGGGTTAGGGATCTGCTGAGGCACTCGTCCCATAAGTATTTAAATTGTATATTTCTGAATTATGGCATGAAACATGTTTTAATATAATATGATATGTTATTATGATTTAATAAATATTTTATTGAGGAGACTATAATTGTTATAGGATTATATGATTTTAACTCACTCTCGAGGCTGACAGTCTCAATTTTAAATTTTTCAGGTGACAGTTAGGTTCTCCGTCGTCTTTCGTTTGATAGCCCGACTTCCTTCTCCTTCGCGCCTATTATAATTAATTTTTACCTTTGAATTTTGAATTATTTAAAATTCTAAACTCTCCGCAGTAGCATACCTAGTACATTATGTTGATTTTTGTATGTAACAAATTATATAATATTTGTTAGCATCTAGTTAGAGACTTGTGAATGACATGTTGGGCTGGTCTAATAGTATGTTTATGTATGTATATTTGAATTATCAATTAATCAGGCTTACTACGGGTTTTGGTGGCCTTAAGCCTACCCATTCCCTAGTGCTAGTCATGGGCCTACAGATCGGGTCGTGACACATCTCACACTTCTCCTGTTCCTGTACCAAACATAACTCCAAAGGATCTTTAGCAATAATAGATGAAATACAACTCACAGTCTCATGTTCAACTCTATCATTACTAACATCCATGTCATCAAGTACAAGCGGATGTTTCATGGCGTTAGGAATCTGAAATGCCACTTGCTCTTCCCCTACCCTAAGAATGAGCTTACCATCATGAACATCAATGATGGCCCTAGGTGTAGCAAGAAAGGGTCATCCTAAAATAAGGGAAACATCAACAGATTCATCCATATCCATAACTACAAAATCCAAAGGAAAAATAAACTCTTGAACCTTAACCAACAAGTCCTCCATAATACCCCTAGGGTATAAAATAGATTTATCAGCCAATTGAATGCTCATAATTGTTGGTTTAGGTTCTCCCAGCCCTAATTTCTTGAACAAATAATAAGGCATAACACTAATGCTAGCCCCTAATCAACAAGCGTATTATCAATATTTAGATTACTAATAAAGCAAGGACTAGTAAAACTCCTTGGGTCTTTTAGCTTCTTTAGTAGTCTTCTTTAAATGATTGCTGAATTCTTTTTCGATAATTGCACCATTGATACATCCTCGAACTTCCTCTTGTTAGAGAAGAGTTCCTTTAAGAACTTAGCATATTTGTGCATCTGCGATAGAGCTTCTACAAAAGATATGTTAATATGCAACTACTTAAAGAGTTCAAAAAACTTACTAAATTGTGCATCCAATTTATCCTTCTGAAGATGGACTGGAATGTTTCAAGAATTTAGTAAGGAGATGTCCACACCATGATTTATCTTTATAGCTGCAAATTTAGACATTCTTTAATGGACTAAAGTACGTAAGTAAACAGTCTATTAATGTTGCAGCAGGTCGATCACTAAACAATAAGACTCCTGAGCAAGCTATGGATCTTATTGAGGATATGGCAGTCACAAATTACTAATGGCAGAATCTAAGAGAGCAAGTTCGAGTCAAAAGGAGTGGAGTCCATGCGGTAGACCCTGTGGTAGTTGTAAATGCACAGTTAGAGGCCATGAGCAGGAAGATGGATGCTTTGACTATGTCTTCATCTGGAAGACAGGCACAAGTTATGACTTGTGATTGGTGTGGGGGTGGTCATCAAAGTCAAGTTTGCCAAAATGGTAATACCTTCGCTAAGCCGGAGCAGGTTGATTATGTGGGAAATGCTCCTAGGCAGGAGAACATTTCCTATAGCAATATCTATAACCCGAGAAATCAAAATAGACTTAGTAGGCTTTTGTTATGTTTTATTAATTAATGGATCACATTAGAGTAAGATATCTTATTGGCCCTTGACATAAAAAGTAGTTCATTTAGGTTTAAAGGTTGGTAATTAAACACATAACTTTTAATCGGCCTAGAATAAGGTGGGTTTTTGTACATAATAGAATAGTTAACTTAGCTTAACCACTTAAATGGGATTGGGCTTAATAAAATGGGCTAGACTTAGGTGGACCTCACATGCTGTAATGATTTATTGTAAAGAGTATAATTGTCGTATTTATAAGGAATACCTTGTTAAATAATAAAATTAAAAACAAAGATACACAAATAAGGAAGGTGGCTTTCGATTCCATCTCTCAATGTGACGAAGCTTCCTTATGGAATCGAGAAAAGCCACTCAAATAGTAAAATTTTTCTGGAGAATTACCTGGGTGGCAACTCCATATCTCCACGCTAGTCTTTGTTATTAGTTAGCATGTACCTATTAAGTTGCAAAATCTTGTAGTGCCATAGTTGCTAAAGACACTTGGGTTGACTCTATGCACTAATTGAAGGGAAAGGCTAACTTAAAGTCCTAAGCAAGATAAATGAGATATAAAAAAGAAGCATACTTCATCTTCTTCTTATCTTTACATCAACATTCCTTGATTCGGCAGCTAGCTCTCGAGTCCTCTCGAACCTTGCAAATTTAGGTGAAGTGGTAATCTAAAGTTGGACCCAAGCTTTGAAGTTGTCATCTGTGGTAAGGTCGCCTTGAGCATCAAGATTGAGCTCTATAGTACGGTGGGGCCAAAGTCTCTCAACTTTGTCCAAGAAGTCTTGTCTCAGTGGAAAACCTTCAAATTCGGCAGGGAATTCTAAGATCAGCTGCTTTTATCCATACTAGCAATGTAGTCTCGAAGGTGTGCAACAGTGGATGCTCGTAAGCTAGGTAAGGGTACACAACCGCTATATACTAGGAGTATGATGTGCTTGATTCTCCACTAAGTGCAAGTCTAGCGGGTGAGTGTGTCCGGAACACCATCCATCTAAGAAATCCAACCTTCATGATCTTACAGTGTAGCAATAAAGCAGACCTGCACGGGCTTTGGCTCATACTTGCCAATGTCCCTTGGGATGGTCAGTATTTGAAGCTTTTTGGGCAACCAAATCTATAAAAAGAGAAAGAAAAAGAGAAAGGAAATAAAAATAAAAGGTAAGTTGAAAATCTGAAAGGGCGGCTTAAGCAAAAACATAGTCTACTAAGTTGAGAACCCGAAAAGAGCTGCTTTGGCAAAAATTAAGATAATAGCCTACTAAGTTAAAAAATCCCAAAGGGCGGGTTAGGAAATAATTAAGGAAAAAATAGAAAGAAAAGAAATTTGGTTGCATAAATACAAGAGAATGAGGCTACCGCCAAATTGTAAATGGGTTTTGTACATGTCTAACCCAATGATAGTTTCAACCAAGATAACTAAAACTAGATCTACCCCATATGCTCCACTTGATTAATAATGCCAATAATTCTGATATCTCCTATGTCTTGAGGAGAAATCAGCAAGAATTAGACATAAAGGCAAAAGCTCAACATCCTAACCTAAGTAGGTGTACCTCTCTCTTTCTTCTCAGAGCAAGAGATCAATGGGATAAGGGTAATATGCTCACCAACAAAATGGAAAGGTAGCTCAGTAGGGGCCATGTTAAATAACTCAACTAGTTTGCTAGGAAAAGGGTCATCTAGCCTTGGCAAAGCAATCAGATGAGTAGAATCAATGGGGCCTCCAAGAATGACAGAAAATTCTTCAATCATAGGGCATAGCTCTTGCTTGTTGAAGTTAAAAACATGATCCTTTGGATAGCAAAAGTTGATAGCTGAGTGAAGAAAGTCATAATCAAATTTGATATGTTGCATCGCTTTGAAGGAAAGGTGAAATTTCCCAAGCTTGATCCACTCATCGCTAATAAGGGTTTTGAGAAGGGTTTTTATCGCTTTGGCACTCCTTTGGATCATGGTTTTTTTTCATCTAAAGATATGAAACGCGTATAGGGAAGTATAAAGGGATGTGTGTGTATTTAAAGATAAAAAATCAGTGTTCGGATCAGACTCTGCAACCATAGAGCCGACCAGCTCTGCTCCACAGCCAATTGGTTGTGTTATGTCATCAACTGAATTTTGGGTTTTTCTTAGATTTTGGAGCACTTATCGAGCCTTAGTCATTTATGGAACCTATACGCATGATATTCAATGATTAAACAAGTACTAGACACAGATTTAAAGATCAAAATGTGAAGTTTTATATATCATGAAAAGTCATGTCATACAAAGCAGTAAAAGTAAAAATATAAAAAAGGCAACTAAAGTTAGAAGTCATTGGGGCTCTCTCCCAAGTCCTCCCCTTATCAGAGTCAGCACCTATGCCTTGGGTCTGAAGAGTGGACAGTTGGAAAGTCAGGGTCTCGATTTGGTCGGAGTGAACTCCAGAGCGAGGCTTAACTCTAAAGCCAGCCAATGATTGACAATACCATATGGACTCTAGTAGGATATCATGGGGTCGAAAAGGAACGAGATGGTCCCCGAGATCACATCAGATGTCACCATAGGTGGCGCTTTAGAGGCAGCAACTGTTGAGTAGCCCGTGATGCGAGGTAGGCTTGGGACAACGAGCCAACTGCTCCTCTGACTTAGAAGCTCGAGGTGCAAGATGTGAAAACTAAGACAAAGGAATGAGGATAGTGGATAAGATAAAGGCAACTCGGAACATGTTGGGTCCTTTCTCCTACCCATAGATCCTCTCTCCCAAGTGTCATGCTCGACAAGGGGGACCAACCAGGATAACCTCTACTCGAGATTCATGGTACATCGCATATAAGGGTCCCAGTCACGAAGCTCCCTGAACCAATCTTCGTGAATCTGAAAAATGCAAGGTGTCAGTACCATTTTTCCGGATTCAAATATTGAGGGAAAAAAAGAAAACCCTATGATGAGAGTTAATATTTTCTCGGGTCTTGAAAGGCGAAGGACAGATGAATCCGAGGCTAGGGTCAAGGTTAATCCAGCTGGAATTACCTTCTTCAAATCAATTTGGACCTAATTGTCAGAAAAAATTAAGTTTAAGGTCAAAATGATAGTTTTTACAAATTCAGGGACCTAATTGTAAGTTTTCCATAAACTTTTCTTATGTAAAGCCAATTGGCTGTACATATAAAGCCGATAGAGATTTTGACTCTCGATTTCATTTTTCGGATAATTTTACGTCTAGATTCTAGAAGGTTTCCTAAACCATAATCATTATTTTATCGATAATTACTTAAATTTTAAATAAGTAAATGGGATATTTATCGATATTTCTTAGGATATATCTCTTTCTCTAGGATTTTCTTTAAAACCCGACCTCTATAAATAGTAAGAGGTGTTTAGGGTTTCAGGGAGGAGGCAAGAATTGAGATTCGATCATAAGTGAAATTCAGAAAGAAAAAACACTCAGAAAGAAGAAAAATAGAGAAAAATCAAAACAAAATATAAAGTATTGCACTGTCGATCATAGTAGTCATTAGAAGATCCAAGCCACTAAAGAAAGATCCACTTTAGGAAACAAGCCACAGAATAAAGATCATTTTTGGAAACTTTTTCTAATGAACAAAAGGTTTCTCTGAGTCAGATCCAGCTTTGGGTTCCTACCCAATTTTTGCCCGAGAATTGCATATCCAATATACACGATGACAACCTGAGAGTTTCTACCACCATACATCAACATTCATCATAAAACTGGTTCTTTCATCCTTTTTTTTGTCTTTTATTTATTTTTTTATATTATTTGCACTTAGAAATATTATTAGGGTTTTTTTCTTTGATAAGCATGATTAGATTAGGTCTTCATGAATATGCATGTTAATAGAGGCACATCTATTCTAGCCCAATTACATGTTATGCTCTTCGGATTCCAACCTTTAAGCCTATTGGACTATTTATTATGAGAAGGCCTATTCATTGTGATTTCTGCCCTAACTAAGTTCGAACCCTAACTAAACATGTCAAAGCCCACTAGTCTAATTGGATTTTAAGGCTTAGGCCTAATTAATGTGTATTAACCTATTAGACCATTAGATTCATGTGGATCAGTTTTCAACCCTAAGTCTAAGTGGCCCAGTTTATTTAATCAATGATGTAATCATGTATTATTGGGTTAACATGCAATAGACAACAAAATAATAACAAGAAAATAAAGCAGAAAAGGAAATCCTAGCTATTACAACCAGCCTACAACTATGATTACAGAATTAGAAAGGCCTAAAACTGAACAGGGGCTAAGAATACATTAAAAACTGCCAAAAAGCAAAAAAAAATATAGGGGCGAGTATGGTTAGCCAATTGGCTATGCATGAAGAGTCGATTGGCTCTGGAATCCAAGAGGCATATTCCTTCCATTTCTCCTTTGTTCACTAGTTTAGTCTCACACTCTAGAATCGATTTTCAAATGTACAGATGTTAAGAAATTAATTAAAATTAGATAAAATAGATAAAAAATAATAAAATAAAGTTATTAAAGCTAAAAAAAACTAAAATCACTAAAAATCCTAAATTTCTATAAATTGACAATAGATTATCAAAGCAAAGAATCGTGTTTTATTTAAGCTTAATTACTAAATTATATTAATAAAAGAACTCAATATTAACCCTATAACATGTTAATAGGCTTGATTAAAATGGGCTAGACTTAGGTGTATTGTGTGATGTTTTGGCATGCATGTGTATAAAATGCTTGCATTTATAGGGAATATTTTGTTAAACAATAGATTTAAAGACTAATATACACAAATAAGAAAGTTGGCTTCCTGATCTATCTCTGGACTCTATGGCTTAAGCTTCCTTAAGGAATCTGAGTAAAGCCACTCATTAGTAAAAGTATCCCGGTGATTACCCGAGTGGCAACTCATATCTCCGCACTATTCTCAGTGATTAGTTAATATGTTCCTGATTAGGTTGAAAAGCCTTACAATTTTGTAGTCACTAAAGACACTTGGGTGCGCGCACGAAACTGCTGCCCACAGTGGCGACTCTACTGGGGATAAGAGAAGTTGATTCTAGTGTATGTTTGTCTTTAAATTGTTTATTTAACAAATTATTCTTGCATCACTACAGCCCTAATGGCATCCGCTAACGGTTCTTTGATTCCACTCAAATCCTAGAATTGCGACACTAGCTACCATCACTTACAAGTAATTAGTGAATTTCCTTCGCCGCATGGATCCTTGAATGGGGAGACGAGCCAAGGAAGAGCACTTTTTGCTTGTGGGAGCCTTTTATCCTTATCTAAGACTCAGCACATGGTAATGACCGTTGTAATCTCCCTTAGGAATCCTGTTGCTTGGTATATGAGATGTTCTTCCTTATAAGTGTTTTAAAGGCCTTAATCCAAACATGGAACCAGGCCTCAGGCCCAAAATATGCAAGCTTTTATGCTTACACTGAGAAACATCACCGTGTTTATTTTAATTCGCTTTGAGAGCTTATGGCATGCATGTCGGGCCTACTATCCATTGTTGATAGAAAGCCCAAACCTAAAATTCTAGGGAAGAAAGACTCGCCATGAACTGTGTATGGGAGAAATAAGATTGGAAGGATGAATTTTATATTATTATGTGTGCTAACTTTTTTTTATCCTTGTGCATCTCACATGCATCATGCATACCATGCATTTTGCACTTTTTGAAGCCATTTTAGATTATCATCCTCAATTTGGGTAAAACAAGAATGTGATATCAAGAGGGCACATCTCACTAGCAATCAAGACAAGAGCCCAAGAAGTAGCACTTCAGAAGTTGAAACAAATATAGCCCACAAGCAAGATATTGATGCTATCAAGACTATAATCGTAGCTGGCCTAAGGATTATGATCCGTGAGGAACTTCGACAAGCTTTGGATGAGATTTTTGAGAAACAGACTATTCAAAAGGCTGTTGTTGCCCCTGTAACTGCTACTCATGATTTGGAAGTACGTGATGACTATATGCCAGAACAAGCTAAGAAAGAGCCAGCTCTTATTATAAAAGCCGTTATGGAATCTGAGATTTTGCAGAGTCTGACTAAAAGGCTTGACAAGATGCAAGATATGCTGAAAGATCAAGGTTTAGATTCAACCTTTGATTTTGACAAATTGATGCTGACTAGAGAGGACACGTTACCTTCCAAATTTTGTATTGCCTGAAATGCATAAGTTCAATGAAACTGGAGATCCAAAGGTGCAACTGAAACAATATTCTACTGTCATGAGTATAACTCATTTGGCTAAGACCCAAATCATCAAGTTGTTTGTACTCTCATTAGAAGGGCCATCTATGAACTAGTACCATGGATTAGAAAGGCCCATCAAGTCTGTTTATAAAAGGCTTTGTGGTGATTTTGTGAAGCAATATGACTACAATGTTCACTTAGAAGTCTATATAAGAGATTTTGAATCGACAAAGCAAAAGTCAAATGAGTTATTTTTTGACTTCCTGACCAGATGGAGGAATAAAGCAGTTCTAATGAAGAACAAGCCTTTTGAGAAGGATCAAGTTCGGATGGTATTTTAGAATGTACTCCCATCTTGGGTGGAAAAACTGCAAATGATGAATCCTGAGACCTTCTTAGGCTTGTACGATGATGGCTTACAAGTAGAAGAAATGGAAAATGCTAAAACTAGTTAGAGCATGAAAAACTTTGAAGCTACAGAGATCAAAGACCTACCATATGAAGATGATGAAGCTTCACAGGATCCAGCTCATGATTTGTTTTAACACAAAAAAACATGATTATGCTTTAAGGACTAGTGGTATAACTTCGGTTTTGCTTCTTTTATGATGTTTATCTTCATGGTATTCTGCATTACAATGATTATTACATGAGTATGTTTAATATTAATTCTATTTGAATTGATTTTTTAATCTACGCCTAAATAACAATCCTAAGTACATTTTTATCGCACATAACATAACTTTTGAAGAGAGAAAAGTGAGAGAACAAATGAAAAAAGGAAAAAAGAAAAGAAAAGAAAAAGAGATAGTATCTAATACGTATGATTGAATTCAAGCTAGGAAAATTATTCGAAACACTAGGGAAAAGCGAGAAGGCCGAGTTCATCCTCCATTACATTAATTACAACCTTGAGAACAATAAGGACCTCAAAGATTAGAAGAGATTAAAGATTATTGTTCTAACCCTTAAAAGTGCAAGACCTATTGCATTTAACTCCAAAAAGAAATCTAAATCAAGTTAAAAACTTCCATATAAAAAAAAGAGATAAGAAAATTATTATTCTCGAAGATGCTGAAAGGAATTTAAACTTCGTGGGCAATAAGTTCACAAGTCAATTTGTACTGTTTCAGATACTATCTTTTTAAAAGGAAAGATAAAAATTAAAAAAATGGACCCTGCTGACTAGAGGACTTGTGTAGGCTAGTCAGGCAAAATTTAAAGAAAAAGTGAGAAAAAAATAGTTGACTAGAAAATCTGAAAGGACTAATTGATAACAAGAGTAGTATTATATGAAATAGAAAATGTACCCATTTGTGCCCTTATTGAATGAAAAAATTTGATTAGAATTTGTATCAAACTTGCACATCAATTTTCATTGCTTGTAAACTGCTAGAAGGAGAAAATGGAATAAGAAGCAGAATCTATGAGATCTAAATTGAAGCAAGATCATTTTTTCTTCGACTTTTGTTCTTGTGTTTCTTGCGAAAAAACCCAAAAATTTATAGCACTTAAGTCTCCATCAATCTTGACATCATGCACAATGAATTGGCAGAGTCAAAACCTTTCGGCATGCATTTAAAGAAGTCTTATCTCAGGGAAAGTCCTGAAAATCAGTGGAATCATCTACAAGCTTGAGAAAAGAGATTAGAAGTACTCGAGTAACCAAATCTGCAAAAAAATAAAAATAAGAAAAAAGAGAAAATAAAGAAAAGAAAATGATAAGTTGAAAACCTGAAAGGGCAGCTTAGGCAAAAATAGAGTCTGCTAAGTTGAAAACCTGAAAGGGTAGCTTAGGCAAAAATTAAGACGTGAAAGTATGAAAGAAAAGAGATTTGGTTGTTATTTGCATGAGATTATCATGAAGTCAACTGTCACTACACAAGTATCAATACAGCCTCTAGGAAAAAACTATTCAGTTGTTACATGCTTGAGTTATCTCTCGAACCATGCTTCTTATAGTCATCATGATTTTTAGGTCTCTAATATACATCATTGTCTCGATCTCTTTCCATCGACCATTAGGCTCCATGCCATGTGCCGAAAGGCAAGTGAGCGAACTCTCAAAATGTTAATGTGGATGGGCACCAGAATGCCTCTATCCAAGCTAAAGGATGATCTTTAGGAATACATTACATGTCATACATAACATGCATATGATGCACCCTCATTACTTTTTGCTTAAGGTAATATCTGTACACTTGTATATGTACCATTAACCTGTAATAGGAAAATAAATAAAAGTTTGATGAATAAGAATCTCGCTGCAACAAGTGTTGATCTACACTCAGTTTACTTTCTAAAGGAAAACTCATAAGTTTACATCCTGAAGTGGAAGATGATTAGCTCATTCCCTGAAGTGGAAAATCAGTTTACTTCCTGAAGTGAAATATCATCATACATCTCACAGTGGAAGATCACAAGCCTATTCCCAGAAGCATAGAACCAGTTCAAGTTCTAAAGAACAAGTGTACTCTTTAAAGCGGAGATTATCAAAGTTACTTTCTGAAGTTGAAGATCATCAATTTATATCGTGAAGTGGAATAATCATCATCCTAGAGTAGAATACAACTAGTGGAAGATCATTAATTCACATCCCAAAGTGGAAGTTATCTAAGAGAATAAAGTACATACCAAATCATAACCCGAAGCGAAAATTACAACATAATTGCATCCCAATATGGAAAGTAATCAACAAGGCAGAGGGAAATCTTTGCAAGTACAAAATTAGCATGCGCGGTTCCTATATCAACGGGCATGGTTCCTAAATCAACAGGCATGGTTTTCAAATCATCGAGCGTGGCTCCCAAATCAGATAGGCATGGTTCCCAAACCATTGGGCGTGGTTCCCAAATCGACAGGCATATCCTTGATGTCTAAGATTGGTCTCAATTTATTTAATGCATTTGCATGCTCATAAATTTTGACAAATCAGGGATAGTCGTCAGCATCCCTTTCTCGGATTCAGATATTAAAGAAAAAATGGAAAACCCCATGATGAGAGTTACTATTTTCTCGAGTCTCGAGAGATGAAGGACAAGCGAATCCAAGGCTAGGCTCGAGGTTAATCTAGCTAGGATTACCTTTTTGAAATCAATTTGGACCTAATTGTCATAAAAAATTAATTTTGAGGGTCAAAATGGTAGTTTTTATAAATTCAAGGACCTAATTATAAGTTTTCCATAAAATTTTCTTATGTAAAGCCTATCAGTTGTATGTAGAGCCGATTGGCTGTACATAGAGCCGATCAGCTGTACATAAAGCCGATGTGGCTGTACATAGAGTCAATCAATTGTACAAAGTGTCGATTGAGATTTTGACTCCTGACGTTGTTTTTTCAGACAACTTTATGTATGGATACAGATTCTAGAAGATTTTCTAGATGATAATCATTGTTTTATCGATAATTAATTAAATTTTAAATAAATAAATGGAATATTTATCGATATTTTCTAGGATATATCTCTTTCTCTAGGCTTTTCTTTAAAACCCTACCTCTATAAATAGTAAGAGGTGTTTAGGGTTTCAAGGAGGAGGCAAGAATTGAGATTCGATCATAAGTGAAATTAAGAAAGAAGAAATACTAAGAAAGAAAAAAAAAAGACAATCAAAAGAGAGCAGAAATAATTGCACTATCGATCCTAGTAGTCATTAGAAGATTCAAGCCACTAAAGGAAGAACTACTTTAACAAACAAGCAACAGAAGAAAGATCATTTTTGAAAACTTTTTCTAATCAATAGAAAGTTTCTCTAAGCTAGATCTAGCTTTGAATTCCTACGCAATTTTTACTTCAATTGCTTCCTCATCGCTCGAGACTCGCAGATCCAACATACACGATGACAACCTAAGGGTTTATTCCACCATACATCTGTATTCATCATAAAATTGGTTCTTTCATTCTTTCTTTTGTCTTTTATTTGGTTTTTATATTATTTGCTCTAAAAAACATGATTAGGGTTTTTTCCTTTGATAAGCATGATTAGATTAGGTTTTCATGAATATGCATGTTAATAGGGTTTTGAATCTGATAATAAGAACTATGGTTTTTAGAGATATGATATTTTGCTAATTAGGATTTTAGATTTAATTAAAACATATTTTAGGCTTAATATTGAGGTCTTTTATTAATATGATTTAATAATTAAGCTTAAATAAAACATGATTCTTTGCTTTAATAATCTAATGTCAGTTTATAAGATTTTAGGGTTTTTAGTGATTTTAGGTTTTTTTAGCTTCTATAACTTTATTTTGTTATTTTTATCTATTTTATCTAATTGTAATTAATTTTAACATCTGTGCATGTGAAAATCGACTCTGGAGTGTGAGACTAAACTGGTGAACAAAGGAGAAATCGAAGGAATCTACCCCTCAGACTCTAGATCCGATCGGCTCAATATAGAGCTAATTGGCTCTATACTGAGCTGATCGGCTCTTCATATACAGCCAATCAGCTAACCATGCTAGTCCCCATATTCTTTTTCTTTTTTGGCAGTTTTTAATGCATTCTTAGCCCTTGTTAAGTTTTAGGCCTTTCTGATTCTGTAATCGTAGTTGTAGGTGGGTTGTAATAGCTAGAGTTTCCTTTTCTACTTTATTTCCTTTATTATTATTTTTCTATTTATTGCATGTTAACCCAATACATGATTATATGATTGATTAAATAAAATGGGCCATTAGACTTAGGGCTAAAAACTATTCCAACATGAATATGATAGTCTAATAGGTTAATACACTTTAATTGGGCCTAAAGCTTAAAAATCCAATTAGACTAGTGGGCTTCGACATGTTTAGTTAGGGTTTGAACTTAGTTATGGCAGAAATCACAATGAATGGGCCTTCTCATAATTAGTCCAATAGGTTGAAAGGCTGGAACCCAAAGAGCATGACATGTAATTAGGCTAGAATAGGTGGGCCTCATGCATAATTGGTTAGTAAATTAGACTAATAATTTTAAATGAGGGCTAGGCTTGAATAAAATGGGCTAGACTTAGGTGTATTATGTGGTATTTTGGCATGTCTATGTATAAAATGCCTACAATTATAGAGAATATTTTGTTAAACGATAAATTTAAAGACTAATATACATAAATAAGAAAGTTGGCTTCCAGATATATCTCTGGACTCTAAACAAGAACTAACACTAGAGTATAAACTCCCAAAATATATTAATCATCAAGTCTTAACTTGAAAATTCATACTAGACTTCTATAGCCTTTAGAAAACCCTAATTCAAAGTTATTAGGGAATTATAACACAAATAGTATAGAGATAAACATCATAACTAAAAGAGATAACTAAAGACAAAGTCCTAATATCGCTAAAATATTATGTAGCCACCCATTAGAAGTAAGAAAACCTAGTTTCTTTAAGTCACATGCATGGGCCATCTTTGGTGGAGCTAATTAGGCCCAGACTCCTTTATGTGCACCTTTATGCTCATTAACCCACATTAGATTCCTTCAAGCCCAATAGACTGAATTAGATTAATGAGCCTTGAATTTGAATTTGATATCCTTCATATTACACATGTTTGCATGCTTGATTTTGAGTTATTTTTAGAACAAATTATGTGGTTTTGTATTAGAATCACCCTGTTTTAGTTTTCTTTGTGTCTCAAGTGTTTTTCTAGGTACATCATCAAAGTTAGAGAGAAATCAGATAAAATCAGGAAGAAACAATCAAATCGGGCACGTTAGACTGTTCAACACGCCCTGCCAATAAGCCCGTGCTGAGGAGCACGATCAGAGTTAGAGGGCGTGCTGAAATGCCTTACCTATGGTGAGAAAAAGTGATTTGCAACATGGTTTCCGAGAGTGAAATGGCCTAGGAGCATGTCCGTGTTAAGGAGCACGGCCCAAATCCAAGCCGTGATGAGAAGGCCAAATGTACACTTTTATATCAATACAGCGTGGATCCAGGCCGTGCTAGTCAACATGGTCCAAAACCAGGCCGTGTTGGATGTCGAAACCTAAGTTAAAAGAAAAGAAAATGAAATAGAAAACGAATAGAAAAAAAAAAGAGATAGAGAGAGAACTTTAGGATATTCAAGATAGACCTTGAGAGCAGCCTTCCAGACGATCAAGAAGAGAAAAATAAAGATGAACTCCACTTCAACATCATCCATATAGCTTCTTGAGGATTGGATTGAAGATTAAAAGGAAAGAAGGAAGAGATCTTGAGCTGCAGAGATTGGATTCAGAGTTGTTCAAGAGGGGATAGCACTTCACCATTTGAGAAAAGGGTGTTCATGTTCTTTTTGATTATTGTTTACTTTGTATTCGATTATTATAGTAGTTTAATCATGAACATGTGTAACTAATCTTATTAAACCTATTTGGGGGGTGATCTTTAGTCATGCTAGGCTTATTTTGGGCTTAAGTGATTGGATTATTGATTTAAGATTAAAGTTTTCATTCAAGTATAATAAAATCTATTGTTTCTTCTTCATTGTTGAATCAATTTGAGAACTCCTTTGTAATTAAGAAATTCAATTGAGTTTGGGCAACTGCTTATGTGATTAAGTGATTTGCATCTTAGAGATAAGTGTAATAACTTACTAGAATAAGAACTAGACATTCTTATTAATGGTAATTTAGAGATTAATGCTATTCTAAAATCAATTGTTAGGAAGAGATCCTATCTTTAGATCTTTAGGATTAGGAATTGATTAACTCGAGAGAAAGACCAATTCATTTAAGAAATCATCTATAGATTGCAATTCTTAATCAATCAATTCATAATTTATTATTTTTAAGCTGGCTAGCTAAAAAGATCCCCAGTTGGGTTAACTCATCTCATTGTCTTTGCCAAACTTTCATTCTCTTTGTTAAAATTTAGTTTTTATTTGTATTTTTATTCATTTATAATTAATGATCTTCACCTCCTTTTGATTGGTTAGATAATAGGAATAGCATAGTAGTAGTAGCTTCTCAGTTCCTGTGGGATACGACATTGATACTTGCTACAGCTAGATTACATTCGATAGGTGCACTTGCATGTAGATTTTTAGTCATGTTTAGCGAGCCATCGCATATGATATTCAAATTGTTCAACTATATATGCCTTTGCTGCTGTAAAGAATGAATCTTTAATTATTTTTATTCTTTTGAAGTTTGTCTTGAGGTTATTCAATCAATGAAAGATGCATACTCCATGGCTAACTTTAGGATACGTTTTCTTTTTTCAGTACTTTCATCTCTATCAGTTATTACATACATTCCTTCTCTTATGCCAAATGTATTCCTTAGTTTAATAAAGAATTATTCCTAAAAGGCATCATTTTTAAAATCAACTATAAAAAATTCTAAAGGAAAAATCTGACCAGTTGCATCTTGTGTTGTTGATGATAGTACTATCCTCTTATAGTTTGTTTTCAAGAAAGTTCCATTTACCACCATAATTGGTCTACAAAATTTTCATCCTTTAATTGATGCATCAAGTGTCACAAAAACATAGAGGAATGAGTTGTCATCTTTAATTTGAAGGACTACAATTGATCTAGGATTTGTAGTCATCAACATATCCAAATAATTTGGTATCATTGCATAAGAATCATATGATTTACCTCTCATTTTTTCTAAAGCTTTCTATTTTGACCTCCATGTTTTTTCATATACCGGTAATTTTTTTTTATGTCTCTCATTATTTCTGCCGGTGTATATGTTTTTTTATGTTTAAATATTTTGACTTTATACATTCTCCAACCAAATTTATTGTGGCTTAACATTAATCACTTAATATAAATTCTAAAGGGCAAGTGTGGTTATTGTTGTACTTTCAAATGATGAACAAGTTTGTGTTACTATTTCTTGATTCTTTTAAGTACCACTTGTAATTCTCATCCAAGCAAGTCACAAATATGTATTTTTGCATATTTTTGTTACCTTTTATTGGAAATGATTGCTTATAACATAAAAGTTCAGCACTGTTTTCAAAGTTTGTTTGTCTTGATATACTTGCCCAATCTCAATTTTTGTATGCCTTGTATTAACAATGATTGTTGTTCCACAATCTCATTATCTTTCCTTTCCCCTTCTTCGTTGTTGTTATTGATTTCTTGAATAACATTCTTACTTAAAAACTTTGCATACTTAATAATATAACACACTATCTGTTTTAGATATTGTTGGAGTTATTTTTATTTTTTCTATTTTAAAACTTGTTGCCTTTGAGCTTGATGTAAAAAATGTGTTTTGTATTTGTTTCTCTAATTTCGTAATGCACAAAGGATACTTTGTATAATCTGTTTCTTTCTTTTTTTGAATTCAATTAAAACAAAAGATTAGTATCATCCTCTATTTTTAATGGTGGATAACCATTTTTCACCTCATATCAAATATCCATGGTTGATTTTTCTATCTTGATTTTTATTTTTTTTGATACTATTTCCAATAGATTTTTAAAATTGCAATCCTTTGGAATTAGTATACCAATTACTTCAAAATTGACAAAATTTATGTCTTTATTCCAATGTCCTTTATGATGAATGAAAACTAGTATCGTATCCATTTTTGCAAATATATAAATAAGATCTCAAAATTCATATAAATTTTATCATTTTAAATTACGTACTAATATATCAAACATATATCAATTATATTATTACTTGTTATTTTAAAAAAATATATATATATTGTTTCCTGCAGATTTCGACGTTTTTCTTGTTATCAAACAACAGCTCAATAATATAAATTTTTCTTAAAATATGCAAATGTCAGTGATAAAATATACAATTTTGTTAATAATTCCTATGTTATATATTATATTTTAAATTTTAAATTTAAAAATTTTATATTTTTAGCGTGGATATAAGTTTTACTAGTAATTTTGAGATCAGATGCTTTATTGTCAACTTGAATTCTTGCAAATGTTTTGAATCAATTTGTAATCTTTGCAATCTTTTTTCAACATCCTTCAATGATGTCGATTTAACAATTTTTATCAGTTAGAACTAGATTATTTGTAAATCTGTTGATATGTATAATTTAAAATTGTAAAAGCTTGAATGTACCTATGATTGAATGAGAAAGGAAATCTATTGATTTTGTATTTTGCATTGAATGGTTGATTTTGCTTTCAAGTTCTTGTTTAGAAGTTCTTGAATAATGATTTCATAGTTTTCGGGGAGGGATTTGTGTTGTATTTTTTTTTATTTTGTGAAGGCTTGTACATGCAAGTTATAATAGAAATATAGGTAGCGCATTTAATATTTTATGAATATTATATAGGAAGTGTATAAATCTAAAATGTATCCTTATTTTGTCTAATTGTGTAAATTGCCAGTAAAAGAGAAACAACAATACAAACGGCAGATCTAGCTCAAAATCGAAGCAATAGCCCAAAGGCCCTATCAAGGACATGCTTTCAAGGTCTTCTGCTTAGCATTTAATTTGAGTTATCATGTTTTAGAGAAACCTTCCTTCGAATTGCAATCTTTACGGAAAGTACAAAGTACATACTTGTGGTTTGACTATTTTTTAATTTTAAATATATAGTTTTTTGCTTGATAAATTGATGTATATGGTTTAATGCATTAACAAATTAGATATATTGTATGTCGTTTAGTGCATTAGCAAATTAGATATATAGTATGTGATTTAGTGCGTTAGCAAAATTAGAAATATTATTTATTAATTTGTTGATATGGCATTTACATGACAAAAAAAAATTATATCACATCAATATAAAAATGACTCATGTCAGTATAATGCATTGCCACATCAGCAAAAATTAATGGTATTATGATAGCATACATAATTCTGCTGACGAACTAAATGACATACGTTATATTATAAAAAAAGTACTTGAACTGAAAATTAGTTAGATCACATGCTTGCTTTTGTGTACTTTTCTCACATTTTTATCATCTAATGCTCATGGTGTAGGCAAATTAGTGAGGTTGTAACTTAGTTTTGCTTATTTTCTTATTTTCTTGTGTTGGGTTGTTATAGAGTTAAGTTCAATTACCATGAATAGTTAGATTATTTGGAATTGAGGTTAAGTATTAAAAGAATAAATTATTATATACCTCCTGTATTTTTTTTATTACACTACAACTTCTTAACATTTAAAATAATATTTTTTTATTTCTCTATTTTGTATATTATACTAAAAAACTCTTTTGGTCAGAATTTTTATTAAATAATTATTAACTAGGTTTAGTCTTATAATTTTTTGCTTCTTGGTTTTTTGTTATAATATACAAATTGCACCTTATATTGTATTTATTTGTTGTCTTAAAATTTTCTTGCATTTTAAAAATCAATATAATTAAAAAAATAAATTAATAAAAATTAAAATTTGATCTTCAAACTTCTTATCAAAATTACAATTCTAGTGTAACAAAACTAATAATAAGAATAATATCTATTTTAATAATTTATAGTTAATTATATGAATTTTCAATGTTTTGATAATTATAAGTACTTTTAAATTATATAAATTCTTCTAGAATTTAGTTATGCTAGAAATTAGAAGAAGTGAGAGAATACTAGTTAATTATTTTTATACAGACACTAAATTTAATATTTGTTAAAAATAAAATTTTAACATAATTTGATTTAAAATAGTTTACAAGAGTCTAGTATTTAATAATAAATTTAATGATTAAATTACATTTTTTTTGTCAATTTAGTCTTTTGACTGTCTTCACTTTGGATGAAAGAGATAATTGTTAGTTTTATTAAAAGACAATGGTATTTTAGTGCAATAACTAAACTATAAGAGGCAAATAGCATAAATTAAACCTAGTTAATGATTGTTTAATAGAAATTCTAACCGAATGGGTGTTTAGTATAAAACTATAAAATAAAAGGATAAAATATTATAATATTTAAATACTAAAAGGTAACTAGTATAATATGAAAAAATGCATGGACAAATAATTACTCTTAAATTTAATCTTTGTTTGATTTTATATTTTCTTATTTTTTATAACATATTTTGTTTCTTTAATTTTTTGAAGATTCTTAACTCTTAAATAAATTATAAATAGTGCAAAGTTCCAATATCATGACTAGATATACATTAAAGCCTATCTGAAATTGATGTTAAGTGTTTAAAAAGTTGTTCAATTTTTATTATTTAATGGATTGAGTTTTTAAAATTATTATTTTTTTCTTAGAAAAATGCTTCTCTCCAGAAACAATTTTAGAACTCCATCCAAAACGGGACTTAATTAATATAGGTGAAAATGATTAAAGATTCTTTTATATTCAATATTTGTATAATCTTGACCAATAATTTAAAATTAATGATTGAAATTTGTTATCAAATAAAAGTTTATCTATTTTCTAAATTTTTAAGTCAAATTTTTAATAAAATCTACTGTTTGATTTCAAATTAAAACATAACTTATAATGTTCAACTTGAAGAAGAGCATATCTCAATCCCATGAATTAGAATCTATACATATTAATTTGTAACATAAAATATTTTTGACATATAAGATTTAAGCTTATATATTATTTTATGATTTTTTTCTATTAACTAAACAATAATTCTAATCTTAAAATATAGTATTTTAATTATATTTTTAATATTATATTAGATAATTAAATAAATAATTAATATCTTAATTAAAAAATGATTGTAATTCTAGAAGATAACATTTTAGATTTAATATTATATTAATTAATTAATTAATTTTCTAATTACACAATAATTTCTAATTCTAAGAAATAGTAATATTCATTATATTTTTAGTATTAATTTATATAATGCTAAAAAATAATTAATATTATTATTAATAAAATTTTAAAATATCAATATTTTAAAAAATATTTAATTTATTTTTATTTTTAAAATATTAAAATTTTTATTAAAATTTTTCTATAAATTTTTAATAATATAATTATTAATAATTAAAATAATAAAAATTATCATATAACAGTCGGATAAATAATTAATTATCATTATTAATTGAAATTTATATTTTATTCTTTTGTTGTTATTTGCTTTTCAAATATATATATATAGAAGTTGCTCTTTCATTCAAACTTTGCTGAGAAAGTATAGGAAGGTCTGTTAAAATTTTGTCACAATAGGCAAAAAACTAAAAGCCTCAGTCTTTTTTTTTTTCTTTCCTTCAATTTTGGATCCAAAACTCTTGCCTTATTTTCTTTTTGTTTCTCTTTTTCAGAAAATAGAACACAGCATTTGATCAGAGAAATTTGCTAAAGTGCATCCCCCAACCTTAAGATTGAAAATCACAACAACAATAACAAAAGGGAGGGGAAAAGAAAAGGAAAACTGTTGCAACTTCCTCACTCGCTATCACATCGGGTCTAGCATCTTTCACCAATGGTATGTTTGGTTGTATTTGCTTCATCAATTTGTGAACATCCATTTTCATTTTCTTTTTCTAATGTTTTGCCTTCATCACAGTTGATTGTAATTTCTTCAACTTAAATTTATCATCCTCTTTACTTCAATCATAATCACCCATCTCATGAAATAGAATACTCAATCCTACAAACAAGTATGACATTTTTTTAAATCTCATAGACAAAGAAATTTTCATTTTGAAATCATCATCAAAAAAATGAATCACAAAAGTTATTGATGAAAGCTACAACTCTTACATTATTTTAATTTATCAATGGATGGTGTTTGGAGAGAGTCAAATTTGAAATTTCCTCAATTCTATCGAGTAAAAATACCAAATATGTAAGTTTTGTACTGATTTGAAAATTTTTTTAATAATAAAAATAATTTTTTTTTAAAGATCTATAAATATATGATATATTAGTCATTTCTCTATACAATATTATCATAATTTTGATGCTAATGTAACTTTTCTTTTGGGTCAAGATTCATTTTGTACTTTTAATCAGTCGCCAAGGAAAAATAAGATTGACCAAATGGTATTCTCCCTATTCCCAGAAGGAAAGATCTAAGGTACCTTTCTATATTTCATATTTGATTTTTTTTCCCTCATATTTAAATGATTCCATTCCTCAATGTCATTTTGCAAAGGTGATTCGTGAGCTCAGTGGCATAGTAATCGGCCGGGGCCCCAAGCTTTGTAACTTTGTGGAATGGAGAAGGTTCAAGGTTGTCTACAGAAGGTTGTTCTGCAAGCCTCTAAATTCCTATTTAGAATTTCTTTATTCGATGGATTAGACTTGCCCAATTCAGCGGATATACAGTAACGAATAGGCAAATAACATATTTATCCAATTCAGCGTATATACAGTACTAAATAAGCAAATAAGATATAACTTAAGTCTTTCAGATTTGATGGAATATATTATAATCATTTACTACTAATTAATATGTCACTTGTATGTCCACTAAGAACATCCCAACAACCATTTTAATTATATTTGTTCTTTATTATATATGGTATCTATCAAAAAAATTAAGATTCTAAGAAATTTTCTAATTTTTTTCTAAAATCTTTTAAGAGTAGCATTTTTATATATATATTATTTTTATTAATAAAAATTAAATATAGAATGAAATAAGAGTGTTCTTAGAATATTTACATATTTCGAGATAAATTAAAATTAAAATTTAATTATTTATAATTTAATAGAAAGATATATAAACACCATTGCGAATTGCTAGTATTTAGGGCGGATATATTTTGGTTTTTCATATGCAAGGCATCAAGCAATCACGTCTTGAGAAAAAAAGAAAAGAATTTTAATAAACTTGATTGGATGCTATAAATAGGTACGCTGGTCTCTATTTCTGCATGTGCATTGGTGAGGAAGATAATGAATTGGAGGTTCTTGACATCATTCATCATTATGTGGAGATATTGGACCGTTATTTTGGTAGTGTAAGTAGGCTTCATAATCTTGGTTTTATATATAACTGATCGATGTAATAATCTCTTGAATTGAATTTCTTTTTCTTTTTTTCTGGGTAATCATTTCCTGTTATTAGGTCTGTGAACTGGACTTGATCTTCAATTTTCATAAGGTAAATACCCACCACATGCATTCCCTACTGAGTTAAGACAGTAATAAAGTAAAGCATGAAAACTAACGTACGCAATGTACCAGGCATATTATATACTGGACGAGATCTTGATTGCTGGTGAGCTTCAGGAATCAAGCAAGAGAACTGTCATACGGCTAATGTCTGCACATGTATGGTTCTTTCTTGTAATAGATATAGTTACTATGGCATTGATACATATATTATACTTTCCTTTTAATCTTATTAAAGCTAAATGCATATTTATACATCTAAATTTTATCTATTCAATCATTTTTAACATTTTAACTTTTAATTCGATTTAATAGATATTTTAATTTTTTTTGTGGTATTCAAATATTTTTTAATATGTAGCTTTGTTCAATACGTTCATATTTACTGTTTATAACTGTTTAAATATTATTAAAAAAATAAAATTTAGATGTCTATTAGGTTAAATTAAAAATTAAAAGAATAGAATTTAAATATTTATTAGATTAAATTAAAAATTAAGATGATAAAATGAATAAATGATTAAATTTACATTTAAATATATATTTTCTAATTTTTATTAATTACTTTGGATTGAAATGCAGGATTCAATGGTGGAGATGGCTAAAGAGCAGGCCAGCTCAATCAGCAATATGATTGCACAAGTCACCAAATAAGATCATCTTTCAAAAGCCGAGATTTTTCTTTTCCCTAAAACGTTTATCTTTTCTTTTATTTAAATTTCTTTTCATATATCATGTTCAATCTATTTAATAACTTTGTATTGTTAAATTTAATTGACAATTTTCTTTTTCTTTCGTGTTATTCATATTACATGATATGCAGTAATCCTTTCCTCTCATTTTTGTTAAAAAAATTACCAAGCCATGAGTTTAAAAGTTTAGCACTAGTTCATGAGACCGAATTGAACTAAATAAAAATTTTAGTTTATTTTTATAGTTGTGGTTTTTTCATTTTTTCATATTATATGTAATATAATATTTTAGCCAAGTATTATGTAGGTTGGTGGTAAGTGTCATTTCATATCTATACATTGCGGGACTTTAAAATGTAGCAACACGTAAATTCATCAATTGTAACTAATTATTTATTTAAAGATGCGAGATTAATAATTTATTTAGTTCAATTAATCAATGAAGCTGATAGCTAATAACTGATGACGGATAGTTGATAATCAAACCGTTTGAAATTTCTTTTATTAAAAGTTGCTATTTGTATGTTAAATGAACATTTTAAATATAATTTATCTTCAAATATATTTTATTTTATAAATATTATTTATTATAATAAAATTAATAAAAATACGCTTGTAATAATAAAAATATTATAATTAATTTTAGTTAATTCAATTGTTTTTATTATTAAGAATATTTATAAAAATTAATTTAAAAGTAGGAATTTAAATTTAAATTTCCATAATAAATAAATTTTCAATTTCAAATGTCAAAATTATAAATATCATAATTACTTACCTATTAAGTATAATTTTAAAATAATAATTATTTATCATAAATTATAAAAATTAACTATATGAGACTAACTCGAATGAAATTATTATTAATAAATATTAATACGAATAATATTAACTAAATAAAAAAAAATCAAATCAGCTATTATTTTGAGCTGATAGAATCAATAATTGGTTAGAACTAAATTAGCTATCGGCTGCTAATTTTAAATTATATTAAATAAATTTAATGTAATTATTGAATAAAACACATCTATCAGCTCGACAAAACTTGTAAACCAAAACACCTTCTAAAAATATTAACTCACCGAATTACCAAAACAACTGTGTAATTAATTTCAGTTCGTCATTCCTGCTTGCCATCCCAGTCTTGGCTAAAATAAATGGCCAGGGGTATGTGCTGATTGAAGTAAATATTATCTCCATAATTCTCAGGATAAAGACATCTTTAATTAAGTCAATGAAATGGCCGACATTGACAGGATTTTCTTAGTGAAGCCTTGTTCTTCTTTCCTGACTACAGCTTACAGGACCATGAACCTTCTCCAGCCCTTTCAACACTGCCAAACATGGTTCTAGGGACTCGCACCTCAAGTCAATATTGTCATTTTGCCACATATTTACCTGCTTGTGAAACATCCTTTTGTGCTCATCCTCACCTTCTGCTTCAGCTAGTGTGTGATCCATGTCTTTGATTTCATCACAAGGACTTTTATCCTAAAGTCATCTGTTGTTCGAGAACAGATAGAATAGAATGGTAAAGAAAATTGAATTGGACTTCTGTATGTCTAGCTAGCAATGTTTCAAGCACTGTTGTTTAGAAAAAGAAACTATAGATGATGGGTATAGCACTATGCATACCTGGTCTGAAAGACGTTCTGGATCATTTTCTGGGGAGACTCGCGAGCAGCATATTCTAACTGAAGCAGCTCATCTGAACTTAGTCGGAAACCAAGAGCACCCAGATTCTCTTCTACTTGTTTAATTGTCTTAACTCCAGGTATTGGAATGGCACCATTGCAGATACACCAATTTATAGCAACCTGTGGCAGAGTTTTACGCCTTCTTTGTGCAATCTCTCTTAATGAAATTAGTAAAGGCTCCAATCCAGGAAGAATTTGCCTGAATAGCAGGGCCCTGAAACGTAGAAGAAAACAAATATCATGACAAGGATTCAATAAGCAATGACATTCCAAACTTTACCTCTCTTCCCTTTTTATCAATTATATAAGTCAAAACTCAACAAAAATCCATGTACCTAGGCCCTAGAGGAAGATTTGATGATGTATATTTTCCAGTAAGCATTCCAAGTCCAAGAGGACCATAAGCAATCAAGCGGATTCCCAAAGAGTCGCATATATCCTTGATTTCCATCTGATCTTTTCCCATGCTTAGCAAAGAAAATTGTACCTGAGATAAGACATTGAATGTCAGATAAACCTGCATAGAGCAAAATAAAAATGTCTGCCACCATTACAGTTATGCAAGTGCTGCTCATCAGAGCATCATGCTGTTTAGTTTATGTTGTAAATATTATAAGCTTTGAGAAATTAGTGACATTCCAAAGAAATACTATAAAGAGACATGCTTTTTAGAGCTTAGTCACTTTGCATGTCTTGAGATAAAGCATAATAATTTACCTGCGCTGAGCATAGTGGTACTCCTCGGGCTTTGAGGTAATTGTGTATCTTTACAAGCTGCTTTGGTCCATAATTGCTCACTCCAACAGCTCGAACTAAACCCTAAACAACATTATTCATGACTTTAACCTTATGGATTCTGGAAGACAATTTGAAAAGCTGAAGAAGAATTCTCACAGTAACAGGAATAACATAGACCAAAAGGAAGCAAAAACTACTTGGTAAGAGGAAAAGAACCAGAACATTGTAATTGTCTGAACTCTATTATAAATAAGTTTTTGTAATCTTTAAATAGTGATTAGTACCAGAACTCTTTTAGGACTATCAGTTGTAAGAATGGATACAATCCATAGTCTACTACTTAATTCTCTTTGTTGTCAAGTAAAACGATGTGAAACTTGGGAACTTGCAAGGAAGAAAAGTAACTCTCTTTTGATCTGGCTCCACATATTAAAACCTTGGTCAACAAATTGGACCTTAAGCCCACTTGACAACGAGGCTCACTCTTGTATTTTCGATTATAAAACTCTGGGAGCACTTTTATACCGATTTAAAAAAATTTCAGATAGCTGAAATAATTTATCACATTTGAAAAAAAAAAGAAAGAAAAGTATGGTAATGGTAACCTTGTCATACATTGCCACTAAACCATCCCAGAGTGCTAATTCTTGCGGAGGAGCATAATTTGCAGTCGACCAATGTAATTGACCTATGCCTAGTTGCTCCAGTTGCAACCTTTCCAGTGAACCCCTGGAAAACCATTTTTGTTTTAATCAGGTCTTATTAGTGCGCACAAAATTTCTGAAATGGTATTTGTTAAGTAAGAGGAATTTGTGTGGATCAAACCCATGGTAGCTGTTGTTAAACATTATTTGATAGAAACTGATACATGCATTATATATGAGCAAGGAGACAGAGAGCTGTCAGAAGTTACCTGCAAGCTTTCACGAATTGCCCAGGTGTTAAACGCCATGGATATGCAGCAAACTTTGTAGCAATCACAATGTCATCTCGTGTCTGCTTTCCTAAGAAAACAAGGAACAAATAAACCTAAGCACTTCAAAGTTTGTCATAGAAAACAATATGAGGAGTCCTCTATCTCAGAATATTTTTGCAGTTTGGCAGTATATAAAATAGCCATATTGTTGTCCACATTCTGTTTGCAACTTCAGGGAGGTTCTTCATTAAACTATCAGCAGCGTTGGCCATCTTAATGATGTGGCCAACCATTTCCAATTTATAGTAGATAAGGTACAACACTATACTGACTTTGAGATAAACACATAAATCGACTCGTGCATCCTATTTACAGATGGTGCATATTTATAACCAGCAATCATAAGAGCATCTGAGTCTGATTTAGGATTCTCATTACCTTTGGACATGAAGATCATGTCATTGCCCATCAATCAAAAAGAGGATTTGAAAGTTCAAATAAGTATGCAATTCATTATATGAACATCTAGCTAACTACAATTCATTGTATGAACATCTAGCTAACTACAAAACTCAAACTTACAAGAACTCATTTTTTCCATTACCAATGTGCAAGTGTAACTATAAAACCACTTGCATATCGAATAGCAGCTACTTTGATTTAAACCAATATAAAACTTTCATTACTTATATCAACAGTAAATTTCATCTGTAGATCCTGATCTTAAGCATGTTTTCCATTGTCATCTCTAAAATTCTTTTTATTGGAAAACTCCCTATTTTAATTTTAGTAACACTTTGCTTGATTATGAGAAAAATAAAATTAAAATATGAAATGATATCATACTAATATAAACTTTTCAAACTCATAGAATATTAAATCAATATCAATTTATGATGTTCCATCATATCCATACAAGAATTTTTCCAGAAAACAGGCAAAAAGGATTTTAGTGTTACTAAAATTAAAGTACAATTAGTTTTGTGATATAAATCTAAATTCAGAGATTGAACGGAAAACACACTTAAAGTGAAGGACCGCCGGTGCAGTTTACCCCATTATATTAAAGAGTGTTAGAAGTTCTTTGGATCAAATTTCAAAACAAATCAAATTTAATTGCAATTTCCATTACTTGGTAACTTAAACTTGAGGCAATCCAAAATGTTGGTCTTGTCATAATAAATAATTTGCGAGAGTTCAATTGAATTCAAGTGTTGCAGAGTCATACTACTTTTTGCATGATTTTTTTTTCTTTCAGAATGCCTTCTTTTTTAATTATATTTTTAAGTTTCTAGCAACTATAAGATTTCCAAACATGGAAATTGACTAAATATAACATCGAAGGCCAGAGTTCTCGAGTTCAAGTTGTCTCCTTTACATTAGGTGAATTTTAACCTTATATCCAAGTACAAATGGATGATTATCCCTATTGTATAGTCCGAGCCCATTAAGCCTCCCATACATAAAAAGCAAGAATTGACTAAATATAATTGAATTGAATTATTCAAAGACACTAGAGAACAATACTGACTAGGAAATTCTCGAACGAACTTGCCAAGAAGCTTTTCACTCTGTCCATTTAATCTGCCAGTTCCATAAGAATCAGCAGTATCAAAAAGATTGATTCCATTCTCCGCAGCCAAATTGAAAGTTTGTTGAAGCTCAGTGTCCATTGATTCTTGGTAACCCCAAAGAAGCTGGTTTCCCCATGCCCAAGTACCAAACCCCATTGGAGACACAGTCAGTGGGCCCATCTTCACCTGCTCATCACCATTGATATCCACAAAACTCTGTTTAATAAACATCCACAACAATCCATACATCCACAGAGAAAGTATATATGTACCTTTTCCCATGGCCAGAAAGGAGGAATTTTGAAGGGCCTGAAGGGTGAAGATGGAGAGGAAGATAGATTTGAAGAGCTAAAACAGTTGAAAGAAGCAGTTGGTATTGAGACAGAGAATGCCATTATAATTGCTTCTCTTGGGATTCTCTCCTTACTCCACCGTGCACTAGGGGAAGACAGGAACGACTAAGGAATCAAGTTAGTTGCTAATTATTCAATATGTGGTCAAGATCTTCTTATTGGACAATTTCTTTTTTGTATATTAGTGGATAATATGTGAGTGAGTATTTAAATTATATAATATTTTTATAGAATGTATCTGCCTCTCAAACAAAACGCATCGTGTTGTATTTGATTGAAATAAATTTTATAAAATTTTAAAATGTATTTATAAATATAGAATATGTATATTATTGAAATGAAAGTCTTTTTTAAATTTACTTAATTGAATTTAAAAAAATTCATATAATAAATTTAAATTTTAAAAAAATAATAAAATTTGTCAAAAGAATTTGCATTAATAAGTGAATATAATTTTCTTAAAATGATTTTTTTTAATTAAATATTTTAAAAAAATAATTGAACTTAACTTACAGAGTTCATATAAAATTAATAATATTCTTTTTTTCTTCAGAAATTAAAGAGTTCATTAATCACAGAAAGGGGTAGAGAATAAATTGAGCCATCTCAGAGGGGTTGTGCTATTATCACAAACATTTGAATGGACAAGAACTTTCGTAGCTAGTAGATGAACAATCCAATTACAAGTACTGGGAACATGCATAAAAATAGCCTCCTGCAGTAAACCAGTTTTCAGCTTGTCATCCTCTATAATAAAACTAATATCAGGACTTACCATTAACAGCATCAATTAACTCTTTTGCATCACCTTCCAGAATAACTCTTTCAAAGCCTTACTTCACTGCTAACTGAGAAGCCTCTCTAAGTGCCATAGCTTCCAAAACCATTGGGCTTGCGTTGTTTTCGATTTGTTTTACACCAGCAGCAACAATGCCACCAAAAAGCATTCCTAGAAATAACAGCAATTAAGCTTCTATTAGCACTTTCTCAGGTGCTTGCATCAAAATTAGTTTTAATCCATCTCTCTATTGGAGGCTGCCATCTTTATACACCCACATTACAGGTAGGAGGCACACTTAAAGGGGGTCTGTCAGCCTTCACGAGAGTGTTTGCTCTAAGAAATTCCTGCATCTCTCTAATCTATATGCTGTGTTACAAATATCAATAGGAGATTATACAGTTTCTTCAAAGATCAAAGATACTCTGGCCTTCCAAATCTTCCATAACACAAAAAAATATATCAAAGCCTCTCCTTAAAATTTACAACACATCAATTAAAGCCATCCATTTGCTCCTAGTATTCTGTCCTATAAGCAAATATGGTCTAGCACCCAAATTAGTGACAGCCTAAATAGCTTTAGATTTATGACATTCAAAAAATAAATACACAACTGATTCATCATTCCCACAAGCATAGCATCCCATATTAGCACTAGGAATACGACTGTTGATATTCCAACCAGTAGGAAGACAATTATTAAGCAAGACCAGTAGGAAGACAATCATTAAGCAAGCTCCGTAAGAAAATAATGACCTTACCAGGAAGTTGCATGCTCCACACCTTCATCCAATCAAAATTCCCAGAAAAGTTAGTTACATTAGTATCCCTACTTCTCGTCAAATGATAAGCTGATTTGATAGAGAATTTTACCCGCTTTGTTGCGGTGCCATCTTATCATTTGAACTAAGCTGGCTCACTCACATCTTCAAAATTAAACTAGCACCACAGTTAAGAAAAAAAAGCTCTTCGACTACATCTTGCTTGCACTCCACTTTCCTTGAATTAATAAGATGATAAACAGCCATGCCCCAAAATTTAAGCGTGACCGTCGTATTGCATCAAAATCTAGTCTGAAGATAATATAGGACATCAATCATATTATCAAAACTTTTAAATCAAACTAGACACATTCTCAACTTAAATTTTTAATAAGTTCTGAACAGTATTAAATCTAAAATAATTCGACTACATCTTGCTTGCACTCCACTTTCCTTGAATTAATAAGATGATAAACAGCCATGCCCCAAAATTTAAGCGTGACCGTCGTATTGCATCAAAATCTAGTCTGAAGATAATATAGGACATCAATCATATTATCAAAACTTTTAAATCAAACTAGACACATTCTCAACTTAAATTTTTAATAAGTTCTGAACAATATTAAATCTAAAATAATCAACTTACAATACTTTGAAATCTCAATAATACACAAGTTTATAATTCTAAAGCAATAAACTAAATCCTATTAAAACTAGTAAAATAATATTCTCTAATACTCCTTCTAGTAATCAACAACACTAGATCAAATTACTTATTTCATGTGGGAAAAAATTTAGGGGGGAGTAAGCTACTACTTGCTTAGTAAGTAAACTCTCACATTCAATATCGAATCAAACAAAGTTTTATATTATATAACATATACTATTTAAATATTTCATGAAGGCTTGCTATAAAAGAATAAATTAAAACTTAAAGCTTAAACAAAGTTTGCAGCTACGATCACTATTATTATACCCATGATATGAGCCAAATTGACTAAGCAATCAATGAAATAAAACTAACTTTATACCGTTAGTATGGGCCAAAAGAATAATAATTTTGAGTTAGAAAGAAATATTGAGAAAACTCTACCTTCATTTAAACAGAGAGGTTTTTTGTAACTATAGACATAAATTACTAAGAAAGAACTCAGTTTAGGAAAGATTTTCATTGAATGACAGAAAAATTTCCAAATCCTAGACCACGTTGGATTCTCTCCGATCTTCAACTCAACCGCCTCATCATCTCGAGAGACTCGCAGATCAACAATCTATGGTGACAACTTGAGGGTTCTCCCCACATCTAGCATCAATAGACTCTCCTTTTCTAACTGATTTTCTTTTTTTGTATTTTTTATGATTCTAGAAACATGTTTAGGTTGATTTTTGAATGGCTTTTTATTCATTTACATGATTAGGTTAAAGTTTATCATCAATTAACATGTTTCTGATTTTATTAGATTTTGAATATGATAATACGATCTATCATAGGATTTGAATATTGATAATATGAATATGTTCGATTTTGAATCTGATAGTTAAAAGAGTTAGAATTATATGATTTGTATCTTTTTTATGAATGATTATGTGATTACATGAAAGTTTTAGGGTTGTATGTTCAAATCGAGAATTTGTTATGCAAGATGTTCTGGCCTTCTGCCAATTTGTTATTTTCTGTGTTTATGTTATTTTCTATGTGTTTTAGTCTATTTAATTTATGTTCTATGCTTTTATTTCATTATTTCATGTTTTTAATCATTTTATCCTTTTTGTGCATGTAAAATTGGCTCCTGGACAGAAGAACTTGAAGGAAAATCACAGAACCATCCTAATCAAGCCCTAGAGCCGATCGGCTCTTTGACCTGAGTCGATTGGCTTTGCAACACTTTTGCTCTATTTTTGGGATTTTATTAGATTTTGGCGATATTTTGTGTACTACAGCTTATTTAATGCGTTTTTCTTATGATTTTTAGTTATAGAAGGGTTGTAATAGTTAGATTTATTTTTCTACACTTTAATTCCTGTATTGTATTAATGGATGCCAAATATCTAGCGTCTAAATGCCGAATTAAAAATTGACACATAGACTTTAAGTTAAAATTGGACCTTAACATGAAAAAGTAATCCATTAGGTTAAAGGATGGTAATGATGGGCTTAAATTAGAATCCGTATAAACTTAGTAGTTTTTATCATGATCTAATTAAATTAATTAGGCACACTAGAATAAGGATCATACAATTGAGTCTCAACATAAAAGGTAGCTCATTTAAGCTTAAAGGTTAGAATTAAATACATAATTTGTAATTAGACTAGACTAAGTAGGCTTTTGTACATAATTAAATAGTTAAATAGACTAACAAATCAAACATAAATTCGGCTTAAATAAAATGAGCTAGACTTAGGAGGACCTCACATGCTGCAATGGATACTTATAAGAAATATAACTGTCGCATTTATAACGAATCAAATATGGATTGAGCTTAAATAACATGGGCTAGACTTAGGAGGAGCTCACATGTGTAATACCCAGAATTT
Source organism: Ricinus communis (assembly GCF_019578655.1). NCBI lineage: Eukaryota > Viridiplantae > Streptophyta > Magnoliopsida > Malpighiales > Euphorbiaceae > Ricinus > Ricinus communis. The sequence continues at coordinate 27,331,269 of NC_063256.1, forward strand.
TTTCCTTATTAATGACTATATTAATAATAATTAATAAATGAGTTTTTATTTAAATTAGTTTTACTTTATTTTTATTTGGTTTGATTTGAAATGATTTAATGGAAATTTTAATATTAAACAATTAAATGAGTTATTTTTTTTCTATACCCAATTAGTTGGATATTTAAGGAATTAATCAAGTAAGTTATTTGAGGAATAAATTATATTTTTAGTTATTCAAATTTTTTCCAAATGTATATATATATATGTATATATATATATATATATATATATAAATAAAATATATATTGGAGAATTATGAAAGAATTTGTAAAGGGTGTTTTTATAAAAGAATTTTAGAAAAATTGGTATTTTAATTAGCTAGTGGTATTTAATTTTAAGTTGGAAAATATTTAGCAAATTTGCTATTTAATTTAATTGTGTGTTAGGACTAAATTGAAAATTTCTTTTGAAATAAGGATTAAAAGTATAATTTTATTATTATGGGGTCTTAATGGAAATTTGTAAGTTTGGTATTTTTATAAATAAATATGTCGGTCAGGGGTATTTATGTAATTGTGTATTTTCGATAATTCTATTTTGGCCCAAATTAATTAGCTAGGGGCTTAATTGAAAGACTAAAGGAAAGTTTAGGGGTTAAATTGAAATTCTACAAGGTAAAATTGTCGTAATTTAGAAAGTTGAGGGACCTAAATTGTAATAAGGAAAAGTTTGGGGCTCAATGTCGATATAGAAGAAAGGCAGAGGAGAGAATTGTCGGGGAGAGAGAGTGAGGCGAGTTGAAAGAGAGAGAAAGGGGGGGTTGCAGCGTCGGTGGCGATCGCCGAGGCCGCAGAGCGCTGGCGAGTGCAACGGCAGCGGCGGCCGGCGAGTGTCGTGAGGTGGCGTGGTTTCTCGGCTGCGTTTAGCATCCGTTGGCTGCGATCTCAGTCTTAAATTGACCGGTGAGTTGAAGGCTTCCTTTTAGCGGCAGCGGCGTCGGTTTTGGTGGCCGGAGGAGGGAGTTCCGGCGAAGTGGTGGCAGCCGCGTTTTTCGAATTTTCCAATGAGCTCCGGCGGAGGATGGATGATCGGAGGACGTATCCCGACTCTTCTTAGCTCAAGCTTCGCAATGGCACCGGTTTCGTGGCGATCGGACTCCGTTTGCGAATTGACTACCGAGATCGTTCGCAAATCTCTCGGGATGATCGGGGGTTAGATCGGAAAATCAGAAGTGGGGATCGTCATCAGCGCGTCATTTCGAGTCCGATGGTGAGTTCGGATCATCGATCGGACTCCGGCAGTTGGAGGCGAGTTGACCGAGCGATCGAGCGTTTCAGTAATTTTCTCTGGCCCGTTAATTTTTGGAAATTCTTTGATTTAATTCTTGCTTATTATTTTATGTTGAGTATTTGATATTTGTGAGTAAAAAATAATTGTCTGTCGGTTTGCCTGCCTTGTGTTTTGTGCTGTGTGGCGGAGTCGGGAAAATAGTGAAGTTTGGGGACTCGACTCCCGTTGTTTGAATTGTTGGATATTTGAAGTATTTTTCTGGCAAGTCCTGGATCCATTTTTACGGGGGGTAAATGTTCGTGTTGTAGGGGAGGTTCTGCTAGATTTTCGGTAGAATTCTCCCGAATCGGGATTCTTAGACAATCAGTCCTAGAAGTCTAGACCTAGGATTAATGATCGATTGTTTAAGCGTTTTGATAAATTATTTTTCCGTGATTAGATGATCTGTCTGTTCGGCTCGCTCCAACTGAGGCTTCAGAGCAAAGCTAGGAGGTCGCCAAATCAGTGAGTTAAAGTCACTTAATCGTTGCACTATTGCTAAATCTGAATTTAATATGCTATTTTAGAAATTTATGAGTAATATGATGATTAGTATCGCAATATAAATAATTGCACGTTGCTTTACCCTAAAGTTTTTTAATCTTTATTTCAATATGTGTTGAATGATTTCATTAGACAATGATATTTATTAAATGTGATGATTGCGATCTGGGAATGTGGCTTTCGTAGAACATGCCACCTGATGGGTTACATCAGGGCCGTTTGCGCACTGGTAATGATCATGGACTGGTAATAAGATTATTATGAGTTTTGCTCTGGTCGAGCATGGCTCTCTGGGCTGATTTGAGTAAATTACGGTAATAAGATTATTATGAGTTTTGCCCAAGTCGAGCATGGCTCTCTGGGCTGATTTGAGTAAATTGCCGGAGATAAGGTCCCTGGTCGAGCATTGCTCTCTGGGCGCCAGCTTATTTGGATGCTTAAGTGACCAGACTGAAGGTAAGGTCCCTGGTCGAGCATTGCTCTCTGGGCGCCAGTCTTATTGGAATAAGAGAGCTGAAAGCCTTGGGTAGATAGTGAATATTACGTGACCCGACTAGAGTTAAGGACCCTAGTCGAGCTTCGCTCTCTGGGCGCCAGTCCTATTGGAATGAGATGACGGAGTAAAGGTCCCTGGTCGATCATTGCTCTCTGGGCGTCGGTTTATTTGGATTAAGAGAGGCAAAAGGCTACTAGAATTTGGGGTTAGGGTTCTATTGAGCCACTCGTCCCGTAAAAGTAAAAATATATTTTTATTTATTTATTAATTATGGTATGATTATAGTATGATTGGTATTTATGTGTATGGTTGATATATTGATTCAAATAATCTATATTTTCTGTGAAGAATGCAATAGTCCCCAGATTATTTGATTTTAACTCACTCTCGAGACTGACAATCTCCATTTACTATTTTTCAGATTCGTGACTGTTAGTCTTCCCGCGACTATTACTCAGTAACCCGACTTCTTCATCATCGGGTGGTGTATTTGATTTGGTATGTTAATTTTTAAAATCTTAGATTCTCCGCAGTAGTAATAGTAAATGTATCAGTTGTAAATTTTATGAGTTTCGGGTCTCGTCTAATTTTTTCTGGCAAATCGAATTAATTGTAAATTTAATGGTTACGAAATTGTGGAATCAATAGTATTAATTGAGATGAGATTTGTTTAAGTCAGTGAGTGTCAGGCTTACTACGGGATTCGATGGCCTTAAGTCTACCCATTCCCTAGTGCCGGTCACGGGCCCACAGTTGGGGTCGTGACAACATGCTGCTTATAAGAAATATAATGTCGCATTTATAGGAAATAGCACGTTACATAATAAAATTAAAAACTAAAATATAGCTTTCAGATCCATCTCTAGATGTGACGAAGCTTCCATATGGAATCTAGTACGCTACTCAATTGATAAAAATGTCCTGAAAAATTTACCCGAGTTGCGACTGCCACCTTCACGGTAGTCTCTATAATTAGTTAGTATATTCTTAATTAGGTTGAAAAACCTTGTACTGTCATAGTTGCTAGAAATACTTAGGTGTACGCTCGAAAATACTAGCGACAAATACTAAGAACATTTTTACCTTAAAAAATTTCAGCTTACAAAAATACGCTATTTTAAGTATAAAATTTATAAAAATATGCTGATTTTTATAAATTAAAAGTCATATAGTTAGTGACTGCAACCTTGTTTCCTAACTATACAAAATGTCACATCAACCTATAACATTTAATAAAATAATTAAAATCCAACTCATCATTGTGGTCTAATGGCTAATGTGTAACTATAATAAGCTAATAGACAATTAAATAAAGATTTTACTTACTGTTCTGTATTCTTACTTCTTTTTAATGTTTTATCTTCTGAAAACGTCACATCAAGAAGTAGGTGCATTAGTGACTTTTTTTCTTTTTTAACTAATTGCTTTTTAATGATAAAGTTGTGATTTTTTCAAAAAAATATTATCCCAACTTTTTAGTTTGCACTTTGTCCCAAAGTTGAATATTTGACCCAATATGACGTGCATTTTGATATTTTTAGGTGAGAATGGTGGTATGTGTGTGTTCAATTTTTCTCTATATAATTTTATAAATAATACAATTAAAATTAAAATTCTTAAAAAACTGAAATAAGTTTAGATAATTTTTAAAATTATTTTAACTTTAAAATTAATTAAAAATAAAAATATTTTTAGTATTAAAAAAATAAATAAGATTATAATTTAATAAATGGTACAAGACTTTTCTTGAAAAAGATAGATTTTCAAGTAATTCAAGTAAATTTGAAATAGAATCAAATCAAAATATATCATTTTAAATTAAATCTATAAAAATAATAAAAATACTAGCAATTAATACGTAATTTTCATTTAATTATAAAATTAAGTCTATTATTTTATAATTCTACTATAATTCTACTATAGCCACTGATTTACTTTTTTAAGATATATATTTTTTTATGTTTAAGACACATTTTTCTTGTTTACTATTCATAATTTTTTATATATTTAAAAATTAATCAAACATTAATCAAATATCAACTATATTCATCTTAAAATCAACAAAACATCAATCAAACACCAATAAAAAGTAAGAAATTATTATACATTACAAAAAAGAAGTATCATAAAATAAGTATTCTTGGCCATGTATGTTTGCTGATTTCATGGTAAGCCAATATGCAAAGTATCCATAATCAGTTCATGACTTCACTATCTTTTTTCTTCTTTAATTGTTTTCTACATCAACAAAATAAATAATAAATCATAATTAAATACAAGTAAGGTAAATTTAAACATCGAAATATAATTTTTTTAATAAAAAGAATTAATTTTTAATATTTTAGAACTTATTCAACAAGTAAAATAACAGTTCAAAGAAAGAGATTAAAGGCACTTCTTCATATATTTGAAAATCAACCAAACATTCACCATATCAATCTTAAAATCAACCAAATATCAACTAATTATCAACAAAATTATTCAATTACTAAAAAAATCTTAAATAAACAAAAAAAGCATAAATTGACATAAAAGAACTATAACGAAACTGTAAATATAGCTAAAAAATTAGAACACTAACTTTTACTAATACGTATGTCTAAAAAGAAACACAAAGAGATAAAGAAGGAGAATTATGAGAGATTCATACTGTCCCACAAGCTTTGCAACTTTTTAAGAAAATTCACTGTCACCCGTGATTTAGACATTATGGCTAGGGCTCGAACCAAACGTCTCATAAGCTACTCGGAGCTCGACTTAATAAAAAGCTCGTTTGAGATTTTTTGTTAAGTTAATCAAGCAGAGCTCGAGTTTAGTTATGAGCTCGATAATTTTATCAAATTGAGCTTGATAGAGTTTACTTTGTTTAGCTCACGAGCCTGCTTGTTTATTGGCTTGCGAGCCTACTCGGGAGCTCGAGCTCGGTTCATTTAGGAAACTCATGAACATGCTCCTGACTAAGCTCGTTTATGAGCTCCTGAGCTCGTTTATGAGCTCGTCTATAAGCTCCTTTAATAACTCGAGTTCAAGTTCAAATTTATTTTTATTTTTAAAATTAAAATTTTGTATATAAATATAATATAATATAATTAATTTTAATATATATTATAAATTTATTATTTATATTACTTATTCAATATATCAAAATTCTTCATCGGAAATAACATCAATAAATAGTGTTTCATATGTATTTTCGTATAATTAGATTTATTTGGATATTTTTAAATAAATTCAAGTTAAAAGCTAAGTTGGCGATTGAATAATTTAAAAAAATAAGTGTACAAGAACTCATAGAGGATTGACAACTTTTTTTTGATAATATTTTAGTAATATTCATGATGAGAGAGAAATGGTGGTAAAACTTTGACATTAGAAAAAGAAGAAAGGAGACAACTAGCATAAAAATCAAAATTACTCGGTTATCTTGATAGAAGAGTATATAAATGTAAGGAAAATTTATAAAGAAAGAAAACGGACATAAAAATATAATGATTTCAAAAATTGACATACTGAGTGATAAAGGCCCAACATCTTTTCCTTTTCTTTTTTCCATGACAATAGAAGAAATTAGTAACAAAAAAATATTTTCAAAAAGTTAACTTTTTCGAAGAATTGAAGAGAAGAAAAAATGCACAAGAAAAATAAAAGAATGGTCTCATCTTTTTGTTCTATTAGAAATTTGACATTCCTTCATTTTAAAATTGGCAAAAAGGAAAAAAAAAAATTATAATGTAAAGAATTTCTAAACTTATCACGTGGAAAATAAAAACAAGACTTGACAGCTGTGGGATTTGAACCCACGCCCTTTCGGACCAGAGCCTAAATCTGGCGCCTTAGACCACTCGGCCAAACTGTCGTCAGTTGAAACTTTAATTCTTTGTAGTTAAATATATATTTGTATCACGATCAAACTTACTTGCAGGACTGGTATACAAAGAAGTAGTAATTATCTTTTCGAAGAGTTTAAGGCTCCTATTAATCCAACCCTGTACGATACTTGGAATGTCTCATTCACGTGTCACAACAAAACTATTTGAATAAATATTACAGGAATTGCTCCTTATAAGTACTACTTATGATGAGTATGTTCCCTCTTCATACATTTCCCATTCCATGGGATACTTCTTTTAGCTTGCCTTTCACCTTTCCTTTTAAAAGCCACCTATAAATTCAACCTAACTACTTTTCTCATTTTAAATTTCTTTTTCTGTTTTTTAATATTCTCAATGCTTTTACACTAATTTTATTATTATGATTATTATTTTAATAGATACTAATTGGAGTTCGAATATAAAATTTAAGATTATGATTCTTCGAATATAAAATCTAAGATTATGATTCGAGACTTTTACACTAATATGCTAATAAAATTCTTAACACTAGATAAAAGAAAAATTTCTCAAAAAAATTTAATGGTGCAAAATAAATTAAAATGTTACGATATACGACTGAGCATTTTAGGGAAAAATTTAAAAAAGTCCCTATCTTTTTTTTTTCTAGCAAATTAAAAAATAAATTTTTTATGATTTAATGAGTCACACTTTTGCTTTAATTTTCTTTTTTAATTTTACATCAAGGAATATAAAAACATTAAGTGTTATATAGGTCTACGACCTTAATAAAACTTTGGTAATAACAATAAGTCAATTAATTAACTAATAATTATGGTAATGGATTATGAAAGATAGAAAAAAAACACTAGGTCGACGATCTTATATATAATACTTAATAAATTAATAGTTAATTAATAATTTAATAATTATATTTTATAAAAAATAATAATATTTTATAACAATTCCTTATAATTATTAATTATTAGAGGAAATATTTCAAAGAGAACTAAAACATAAGCAAATAAAAATAGTTTCATTATTATTAATGTAGAAAAATATTAAAATTTCTTCTGAAGTATAATGATTCTTTTTTCTGCAATTACTTATTAGACTAACAATTAAATATTTAATTAGAATATAAATTCATTCTCATATGATAACTTATTAATTTTAAACCTATGTAGTAATTTATATTTTGAGTATATTGGTCAGTAATTATGATCATTATAAACTTAATGAGTTAATATTTAATATTTAATAATTTTTTAATTCATCAAATATAATTATTAAAAGGCGACTGTATAAATACAATCAAATACAAGGAACTAAAATAATTTTCAAGGTAATTAATGATGATAAAGCCATTGATCAAATGGCAAATAAAAATTTATAACTAACTGATGAATTAAAAAGATAAAAGTCAAATTATCAAACCAACTTAAATTGGCATAAGTCCTCTGCACCCTTCCTGTTTCGCCTGAATGAAACATATCATATTTCATTTTTCTAGACTTTCTTATATATATATTAAGTATTTCAATAATATAGTCATCAATTTTATTTTAAATTAGAGAAAATTATTCAATTTGAAAAATTTGAAATTTTAATAACAATTGAATCTTTCTATAGCAAGATAAAAAGCTATTTCTAAAGAAAGAAAGAATAAAAGAGAAGAAGCTATTTCAGTTTTATTGACAAAACACATATTTGCCTATCAAATTATGCAACTTATTTAGTGCTTAAATATTAGCAAAATCAAAGGGCTTATCAATCAGCCTATACAGATTATAAATTCATCAGCCATGCAAGCTCCCCACTAGACAAAATAAAAGGGATTAAACTATATATTTGTTTATGAATTTAAAATTCATAAATCTGGATTAAATTCATAATTTCTAAAACTTTAATCTAAATATATTTTAGGTGTATAAGGACGTAATAATTAGGACAATAATCCTAGATTGAGAAGCAGCACCCAGTGGCTTCTTAAATTGAAAATGTTAAAAGTACTTTATGTTATGAACACATTACAAGATAAACATTTAATTACATAAAAAATTTGTGATTATTTTTTAAAAGATCTAAGACTTAGAATGTAGGATTTCAAACATTTAAAAATGAAAAACACCTGAATATATGATCCTTTAATGTCATTAACTATGAAAAAATATAATCAACTAAACATAATTTGATAGATTTTTATTATACTAGAAACGTCATTAGTTTTATATCTCCTCAAATTTGATATAATAAGTTAAATTATTCTTCATTTTCTCATATAAAAAAAAAAAGAAATAATTTAATAATCAATCATCTCATTTTCCACATTTTGTTATGCACTTTTTTTCTCACCAAAATAATATGGCAACAAGGATAAAAATGTCGAGATTAGCTCTATTTTATGTATATAAATTTTGAGTGTTTAATTGCTTTAATAATATGTTTTATATAAATAATATGGTGGAAATATATATTTTTTAATTTAATTGTCCAATTTCAGATAATAATAGCCAAAAAGAGAAAATATGGTGTGAAATGCTTACAAATAAGTTTAAGTAAAACTGTTGATGTTACGGCTCAAGATTGAAATGCTTGAACTACTATTTTTAAGGGCTTGGTCGAAAATTATAAAGTTCAAAAAGAGAGTTAATTAGTCCTTTTATAATTATGGACCATTATTAGTTATTTGTTTAAGGTAGTATAATTAAGAGTTGTTATAAGATAACTCTTAAAAGTTTTATATTTAGATGAGGACTCTTCAAAAGGAATCTCTAAAGAGCTAGATAAGTATTGGAAACCATATGCACAACTGAGGAGTCTACATCTAATGGGCTACTTATGCAACTTACACCTAAGGCAGTGAATTTATCGATGCGGCCTAGCACTAGTGAATATCAAGGTCGTATCCCTGGAGATCGGGTGAACCTAGAGTTACTATTGTTCACTATATTATCTAGTCTGAAATAAGGTATGAGAAGTCTAAATTAACTAACTAATGATCATGAATGCAAATAAATAAATGAACAGCAACTGACAATCGAAAGATAACCGCAACAAGAGAAACAAACCCAAAGGGGACCTAAGTGATGGAATTCTAAAGGTTGATTTTATAAATTACCAATCTTGCTTACCCGTGCTTAAATCCTGAATCGAACTCGGTTCCTCTCTCGAGCTCACCGACTTCCTAAACCTGTACTAACTTAATGGAATCTCTTCCTATCAGATTATTATAGATTAGCATTAACTGTGATTTAGATCTATTAAAAGTTGTTAATTCTTAATCCAATGAGTAAATTAACCTTATCTTTAAGTGTTAACTACTAGTTCTTACTATTCAAATTCCAGTTGTAACAAACATTTCTCAATGTCAAGAAACAACCCAAAAGATAATTAATTTAACGTCTTAAATTAACTGAATCAAACTTTATTACTGAACAACAAGAAGATTATAAGAATGGCAAATACAAATCTAACAACTAAGCATAATCCATCAACAATAAAAACCCCAATGTGTTCAAAAGATCTAGCTGCTCATGTTCATAGTTAAAGCAAGGTAAGGAACAAATAAGGAAAAGAAAATTGAAGGCATGTACACCCTTCTCTTTCAAGTTGGATGAGAAACCTTAATTTTTCAATTCAAAATATCAAACCCTAATTTGCCTCTTGAATGCTCCCAAATCTTGTTTTGATCTTCAAATCGATGTTGAAACAAGTGTAATCCTTCTTTCAATTGATGAATTTGATCTCCCAAAGTCGACAATTGAGGTCTAGAAAACAAGTGAATTGAGTGTGTATATTGGAATCAAGTCAGAAAATCGAGCCCCCATTCACCAAATCGAATTTTTCCTATATAGTCTCTTCAGCACGGTCGTGGTCAAGCCTGTGCTAATCAGCACGGGCGGAGTCCAGGCCGTGCTGAACCTAAGGATTCCATTGTGTTGACCTCTTCCAGGCCATGCCCAAGCCAGTGCTGAGCCACCACGGGCCGTGGTGGAGGCCGTGGTAGCTACGGAAACTGTGCCAAAAGGCACTCTTGGAGGGCAGCTAGTTGGCAATTCAGCATGGCCGAAGTCCAGGCCGTGCTCAATCCTTGGGGTGCTAGTCCTCGTCCAATTAAATGGATTATGGTCCATAATCTTGCATATTTCCCTCGATTGTTGATAGTGTCCTTCGGCAATGACCTGAAACATGAAAGGAAACAAAAGACAGGTGATTCTAGCATAAAATGAGATAATCATGCATAAGAATATAAACAATTAGGCATGAAAACATGTGTAGTATGATGCCTATCAAATCACCCCACACTTAAGCTTTTGCTTGTCCTCAAGCAATCAACAACTCACTCCTCACACAGATACCAAATAACTCAATCAAATACTTTGCAGGAAGTTAGCCCAAAACAAATCTCAAAACTCTGTAATGAATTTCTCCAAAATCCCAAAATCACTAAATCCTTAAGAGAGAGAACAAAGTTAATAAAGCTGCTAAAATTAAAATGATAAACCATCCAAACTGAGAATTTGAGAACCATGCCTCACAAGATGTCACTCAAAACACACAAGTGTATATAGGTGAAAGAGGATCGCCAAGCTCTCACCGCAAAAATATAGAAAAAGTGCTTACCATAAGCTTGCTTATAGATCCAATCTCCACTACTGTGAAATAATCAATAATCATGATCAAAGGGTCTTGAGCCAAGTTGTAATGGGGTTAAGGTAGGGTATGGAGAAATATGGAAAGTAGGCTAAAAGTTGCTGGAAAATTATGCAGGTAATGCAAGAAAATAGCCAAGGATCAAATGCTGTACCAAAAATAAACACTAAATTGCTCCAACAATAAAATGATGCTCGAAATGAACTAAAAGAATACTCTTCTCTTTTTCTTTCTTTTTTTCTTTTTTTTTTGTTGATATATACTATGTATATATATTACAACAGCTTATGTAGAAGCTGCTGTGGTTATTGACATAAACAATAAGAATGAATAACTCATTTTGGATTGAAGGGAGCATCTATGAAAAATCTAGCAACTTAGTGAATAAATATAAAAAGAATGCAAATTGATCCAAAACGAAATGCCGCATAAACTTACATAATTCCAGCAACAATGGTAGAAAGAATGGTAAAATGAATAGAAGTGATGAAATGAGTGTTAAAGGTGAATTACAACGAAAGAAAAGGCTAAGGCTCAAAATTGGTTCACTAAGGGAAAAACAGGGTCAGGCTTTTGGCCAAATTGTGTAAATCCTAAGTGCCCAAATCATCTCATGACTATAAAAAATTCATGTAATCTCAAAAGGAATCACAAAGCAAGTTCTAGAAATAAAGATTCTGTACAATGCTCACTAAACAACAACAAAAGGAGCATAAAAAAAATAATGATGCCCAATTTGGCTCAAAACCTCATCATTTGAGTGGGTTCCTCTCCAATCCGCTTATAAGCTGCTGAAGCACGGTGTTCATTCCGCCAAGCTGTGCCCTAGTCTCCTCTTGAAACTGCACAAATTGAGTATAGTGCTGCTGTTATAGATCGCAGACTCGATCTAGTCGGTCAGCCAAAGCACTAATCTGAGAACTCGATGTCCCTGCAGAATAAGAGGATGAGGCTCCAGATGGAGGCATAAACACTCTAGCTGGGTTAGGAATGCTAACATTCGGGATCCCAACCAATGGATCTTGGGCTCCTTTAGCCACTGCCTCTCTAGCCTCCCTGAATATTGCGTTCACAAGCTTGTACTCTATACCACGTGGATGTCTAGTAGCCGTGATCATCTGCATGTTGATCATCTATCTAATCCCTAGTTGTGTCATGTCACCAATATTTGAAAGCTCTGACAGACAATCGTCCAATACATCTAGTCTCTTAGCTAACCTAGTCACATACGGGCCAAAACAACAATGCATCTTCTTCTGGGCGTCTACTATAAATGATCGAACTTGACGAGCCAACAAATATCCCAAGTCCAACTTCTTTTGATGTTGCATAGCCCAAAGGATGAAGACATCAGTCTGTGTTACTGCTCCAAAACTATCTCCTCTGCTTGTAATGGTGTAAGCTAATATGGTATGGAGATAGCAGAGATGATCCGGAAGGCTAAACGCCTTAGACCTGCTTGGGTAGTACGTTTCCAGCCTAAGTATTAATGAGTCCCACATGGTGTCGTAGGATATTGGGTTGATGTAAAGGCATCCCTGATACTCCTCCCCTGAGATCTCATGTTCAGTCCATAATCCCAAATTCATGCCGAATTGTGGGACTGACATTGAGAACTCCCTTCCCCTAAGTCTGAAATAAACTGCATCAGGCTGATGCCAGTTTGTGATCTGTTGCTGCAGGAAGAAGGTGTTGAGGAACTCAATTGTAAGCTCACGGTAAGTTGGCTCAATGATATCAAAGAATCACGCATACGGCAGAGTCTCAAACAGAGTGCCCGCATCCTGAACCAATCCCACTCTTTCCAGGGATACGAAGTCGATGCAACGACCCGCCATCACTTGCTTCCATCTCATGACTTGAAATCGACTCCCATTATCTGCATTAGGGAATGTCCATAATGGATGACGACCAAGTGCAGGTGGGTTCACAGCTGGTGCTCTTTGAGCTCGGACTAGTTACTTGGCGGTCGGGCTTGTGCTTGTCTTTGGTGCTTGTCTTTGGTCTTTGTGGAGGAAGATGTTCCTTCGCCATGCGATCGCTTGCTGGTAGTGATGCGTTTCGGTTGCTTTCTACGGGATTGATCATGGTCCGTCATATTACCTGATGCAATGAATCATCAGTTATTCGTACAAGAAATTAAGTTAATCAGAAATCCTACTGAAAATTAAACAGCGTAACGGCTATAATTCGACTAACAGAAAACTTTAGACTTAACAAAAGACTAAAGCCTCAATCTCCTGCATAAACTAATTGATAAATACATTCCAACCTACTTTATCGTGCACCAACTAACGCAACTTTATTCTAACAATTATTCATAATACAATGCCATAGACAAACTTTATTTCTGCCAAACCCCACACTTATCATTTTCATAATCGACTTCACAGCAAACCTAACAACTAATGTAAATTAAATTTAACTGAGGTCATATTAAAGCAGTGTAACATCATAAAACTACCTAAACATACTAGCACGTCCTAAATAAAGTATATGCATAAAAGAAAAACTACATTAAAAATAAATAAAAGCAAAAAGTGAAGAGACTTACTTGGAATTGCTGAGAAAGGTAAGAAGGATGAGAGAAATAGAAGAAAACAACACCTTGGAGCTTAGAAATGGGGGTAGCAAAATTTTTTGGAAGCCTCCCTTTTTATAGGCACGGGGGTCAGCACGAGCGAGGGCAAGGCCATGCTAATCAGCACGGCCAAGACTCGGCCCGCGTTGAGCCCTCATGCTTGAATGGTGCACCATTTGGCACGGGTGGGGGCACGACCGTGCTGGTCTTTGCCGCCCGTGATGCCTTCGGAAGCTATGATGAACGGTTGAAATCCCCCAAGTTTTCATGTGTCTTTCATCACGGGCTTGACTTAGGCCGTGCTGATGAGCACGGCTTGGTGTTGTAGCCTGTGATGGCCACAGAAACTGTGGTGAAAGGGGAGGTTTCTTGGCTTTCCTTCGCAATCTCGAGTTGCCGAACTCCCTACTTGCAATTGACACATATACGCACATGTTTAGGCTGTAAATCAAGTAAATATGGTCAAGCGGAAAAGTCCGTCCTCCCCGATTGCAAAAGTCCGACTTTAAGTTAAAAAACCTAAATTCATACAACTATGTTAAATTACTAAGTAAGTGTTCTAACTACTATCAAGCAAACTAAAATGAACGAAGTCAAAAGAAAATAACGAAATAACAAAAACTAATAAAAACATGAAAGTATAACCAAAGTCGAATGTACAAAAGTGCTTATTTTTGCTGAGTCCTAAGCTTGACTCATCCGGATAAACCCTCCTGTGCATACAAAGCTAGGTTAACTCATTGCTCACCATCCAACGAGTTACCATGGTAAAGCTTCAACCGATGGCCGTTCACTTTGAAATCTCCTTTCTCGGGATGATGCAACTCCACCACTCCACACTCGATCCCCGACTTGAAACTCCTTATGCCCACGAATCCTTTGATCATGCCATTTCTTCGTCCTTGCTTTGTAAGTTAACAAGTTTTCATACTCCTGCTGGCACCACTCATCTAGCTCACTCAGCTGCCACTGTCGCTCCTTACCTGCAGAGTCAATATCAAAGTTACAAGTCCTAAGGGCCTAAAGTGCCTTATGCTCTAACTCAACAGGCAAATGACATGACTTTCCATTAACAAGGCGATAGGGCGTAAAACCTATAGATGTCCTAAAAGCAGTCCTAAACGCCCCACAATGCATCATCCAACTTAAGAGCCCAATCTTTCCTACTGGTACTAACGATTCTCTCTAAAATACGCTTAATACCCCTATTAGTTACCTCAACCTGCCCACTAGTATGGGGGTGATAGGGAGTAGAGAACCGCTGAGTAAACCTGTATTGCTTAAGTACCTTCTCTAATTAGGCATTGCAGAAATGTGTTCCTCTATCACTAATAAGCGCCCTATGTGTGCCAAACCTAGCAAACAATCGCTTAAGGAACCTGCAAACAACCTTGGCATCATCAGTGGCCACAACCTGAGCTTCAGGCCACTTAGAGAAGTATTCAACAACAACCAGAATATACTTATTACCATATGAAGAGGGAAATGGTCCCATGTAGTCGATGCCCCAAATATAAAAAATCTCAACAACTTGCACATTAGTTTGGGGCATCTCATCACGAGAAGAGATATTACTTGCGCGTTGATAAGCATCACAAACCTGAACGAATTTCTGTGCATCTTGGAAGAGCGTAGGCCAATAGAATCCTGCCTCTAGCACCTTCCTCGCTATATGGTTTACCGCTTGATGACCTCTAGTGGGTCCCTCATGGCAGTGCCTCAATATTTGGAAAGTCTCTTCGTCATACACACAACGACGAATCACCTGATCTGCACACACTCTAAACAGAAATGGATATTCCCAAATGTAGTATTTCAAATCAGCAAAGAATTTCTTCTTTTGCTAATAAGTCATACCTTTTGGTAGAACCCTAGCAACCAAATAGTTAGTATTATCTGAAAACTAGGAAGTATCAGTGTATACCTGAGTGACGTATAAATGCTCATCTGGAAATCGATCGTCTATGGTCGTCTTATCAAATGCATCCAAGTGAGGATTCTCCAATCTCGATAAATGGTCCGCTGCCAAATTCTCCGCGCCCTTCTTATCCTTGATCTCGACATCAAATTCCTACAATAAAAGAATCCATCGAATCAATCTCGGTTTCACATCATTTTTCAAGAATAAGTACTTCAATGCCGAGTGGTCCGTGAAGACAATGGTCTTGGAGAGAACGAGGTATGATCTAAACTTGTCGAAGGTGTAAACAACAGCCAACAACTCCTTCTCTGTGGTGGTGTAGTGCTCCTGGGCTCCTGTCCAAGTCCTGCTAGCATAATAAATGGGTTGAAACTTCTTTTCAATCCTCTGTCCAAGCACAGCTCCAACTGCATAATCACTAGCATCGCACATCAGCTCAAAAGATATCCCCCAATCAGGCGAAACCATGATCGGGGCTGTAGTCAGAAGTTTCTTAAGTAACTCAAAAGCAGCCAAGCATGCATCATAAAAAATAAAAGGTACATCCTTAACTAACAACTGAGTAAGAGGCCTAGCAATCTTAGAGAAATCTCTAATAATCTCCTATAAAACCCTGCATGGTCTAGAAAACTCCTAACTGCCTTAACAGAACTAGGAGGAGGTAGTTTAGATATAACCTCTATCTTAGCTCTGTCCATCTCCATCCCAGCCTGAGAGATCTTATGCCCTAACACAATCCCCTCTCTCACCATGAAATGACATTTTTCCCAATTCAATACCAAGTTAGCCTCAATACACCTAGCTAACATGCGCTCAAGATTTTCCAAACAAAGAGAGAAAGAATTTTACTAAAAACAGAGAAGTCATCCATAAATACCTCCATAGACTCTTCAATCATGTCCTCGAAAGTAGCCATCATGCACCGCTGAAATGTAGCCGGTGCATTGCACAGTCCGAATGGCATCCATCTGTAAGTGAAAGTCCTATAGGGATAGGTGAAAGTAGTCTTCTCTTGGTCCTCAAGTGCAATAGGAATATGGAAATAACCTGAAAAACCATCAAGAAAATAATAAAACATGTGACCTGCCAAACGCTCAATCATCTGATCAATGAAAGGAAGAGGGAAATGATCCTTCCGAGTTGCATTATTCAATGATTCAGGAAACTCACTGAACTTTCACTACATGGCCTTGTTGAGGGATTTGGACCAAGTCTCCTCCTTCAACTTGGGATCTGCAGTTCTTGCTTATCTAAACCATCAGATGGACATTACTATTAGTGGGAGCAAGAGGATATGCAGCTTCTGGCATGCGATACATTCTTTTTGTTTTGCTTTCTCCATTTATGATTTCTTGTATTTACATGTTAGCTACTGACTCTTAATTTGTAGGTTTGGGCCTTGGAGATTGGCCTTCTAGTGGGCTCTCAGACTATCAAGACATCCTGAGCCTTTTCACGCTTGAGTCGTTAGGGTTCGAGCTGAAGGGTTCCACTAGAGTGGGCAAAGGTCCATGTGCATTACATGTGGATCAACTCTTTGACCTGGGATAAGTTAGAAGACAATTCATTAATCATATTTGTAGTTTATAAGTTTTAGTTACTTGCCTTTGTAATTTGCAAATTCATATAGCTTGGTGAGCACCGTCATTGAGATCCTTACATGCTCTCTGCTACGAACCTTGAGCATAGGAGGATCCTCTTGCCTGGCTCCGCTTATCGGGCTTAGTTCTTAGGCGAGAGGATTACGGTTGGGAGAGGGGCCCCAATAGACGTCAAGTTCTTTTATATCCCCCTCTTTCCATGTTTTGGATAGCTGATCTTACCAGCAAGGAGCAAGCAAAAAGTGTAGAGGGATATGACGACCTCGAGGATCTCACCATCCGGTCTTGAAGGATAGAGTATACTTCCTTCATTCCTCAACTGCTAGGGCCCGAGCCCTTCGACAATGACACTATGGCTCCAGTTCTTTCTTGAAATTGTTGAGTTTTACTTTCTCTTTTCTTTGCTTGGTTATTTACTTGGCTATTTTGTTATAGTTCATTTTTCGTGTGCCTTCAGTTCCTGAGCCGATGGAAGGGCAGTCTACTCATCGCTCCCAGCGCTCTAGTATGAAGCAAACTAGGAAAACGAATCTTATTCTAATAAGGAGTCTTGATGATGCAAATCCTACTAGCTCGTGAAATCCTGACTCAACTAGGAATCCTAATCCAACAAGGAGTCCTGATGATATTAGGAGTTTAAGCAACAAAAAGAATCCTAATTCAACTAGGAGCCCTAGCACTAATGGCGAGTATCAAGGTCGTATTCCTCGAGAAAGTGAAAGCCTAGAGTTACTCCTTTGTTCTTTGTTATATTAACCTAAAATTAGCGATGAATAATTTCTAAACTAACTAATAGCTACAAGCTAAGTCCTAAGGGAGATGCAAGAGTGATTGATAAACGAAATAACTAAGGCAAGAAGACAAACCCAAAGGGAATCTAAACTAATTGGCAATCAAACAAAAGATAAAGGATTGGTGAGTCTAATTATGCTACCCGTGGATGAATTCTTAACCGAGTTCGGTTTCTCTCTCGAGATAACTAAATTCCTAAATCTAATAACCTAAAGTTGGAATCTCTTCCTAACGATTGATTCTTAAATTAGCATTAAGCTTTAATCCGCCTCTATTAAGCTTTGTTAATTCTTAATACAGCTAGTTAATTATCCTTATCTCTAAGCGATTATTAACCAGTTCTTGCTATTCAAAATTCCAATTGCCAAATGGACTTCTCAATCACACAAAGCAATTTAAACACACAATTCACAACGTCTCATGAATAATGCATTATCTTATTAATACTGAAAGCAAGAAGAATACAAAACTAATCCAACACAATCCAACAATATAATACTAAGCCAACATAGTAAAGAAATCCCAAAGGATTTAATCAATGTAGCTAATCATGTTCATTATCAAAATACACAAGAATTCAATTACAACAATGAGCAAAGGCAGAGAAAACCTGATTACACCCTTGGATGAGAGTAAACAGCCCCAAATCCTTTTGCTCCAATTGAATCGATTCTTGTTCCTCTTGCTCGATTTGAAAATCAATCAACGAACCTCGCCCAATCTTTGATCTTTGAAGGGAATCCGATTGAAACCTTGATCCAAGTCTCCTTTTCTCTTGGTTTCAGCTCAGAAAACCCTTAGGGAAAGAAAAATTAGGGTTTGGGACGTTCTAACCCTAGCCTCCTTCTTTCTTTCCTCTCTTCGTTCTTGTAAGTAATTCCCCCTGTCGCCTCCAACACGGCCGTGTTCTTGGCCGTGTTGGGGACACGGGCTTGTGTTCCTGGCCGTGTTACTCTCTATGGTCGTGCTCCCTAAGAACTTCTTTTTTGTTGATGTGTGATGCACCCAACACGGCCCGTGTTTGTTACCGTGTTGGGAACACTGCCTGTGTTGAGAACACAGCCAGTGTTGAAACCAACACGGCCATGTTCAGCTTCCTCATGCTCGTACTTAGCTCGTTTCGGCAGCTTTGACGTCCAATTATGCTCCAATTCTTCCCTTTTTCATTCTTTGACTTCTTTTGGACCTAATGCACACAAACATACGCATAGGGTGAGTGTTGGTACTAATTTACATCCAAATATCCATAAAATTGATCTTAAAACCCCCATTTAGATGTGTGTATTTTATGCACATCAAATAACCCCACACTTAGCTCATTGCTTGTCCTCAAGCAATCAAAAGTAAAATAAGGAAAATAAATCACTAAGGAACAAACTTAAACTGATAGACAAGCTAGAGAGCTCCTGCACATATCCTTAACAAGCGTAAGTCAAACAAAAAGAAAAGAAGTAATCAATTCAAGTATCACAACCAAGATGCCAATAATTCATAAAATACTGTCTCAACAAAATTATTCAGAACCAACTCCTCACCAGATTCACTCTAAATCACTCAAAGTGTTTAAAGGGTAGTGTTTAATCGTTCAATGCATTAACTACTGCCTTACTTACTATATGCTTGCTCTTAAATCCTACTCCTACCACTTATGGAGAGTCAACAACCATGTTAAGAGGTCTTTATAAGGGTTGTAATGGGGATTAGGTAAGGGTAGGTAAATTTGGTAAGAGTTGAACCTATGGTGTTCTGCAATGAGATAAATGACATGCACACAAGCCACAAAAATTATAAGGGATAAACAATGAACAATAGTCCAAGGTGGGAAATAGGAATCAAGTCAAAATGTTTAGCTCACTTACTTTCTTTCTTTTCATCACCTTTCCCTCTTATTCTTCCATTTCTATATTTTTCTTTTTTCTTTTTTTTTTCTTTTTTTTTCTTTTTCTTTTCATAAGGGAAAAACATTCACATAATAGAGTGAATTTCTTTTTGGATTGAAGTAAGCTGCTACAAGATTCCAAAGCTATTCCCAAGATAAAAATTCCCAATAAAAACAACTCATGTGCAAAATCATAACCCAAAGCAGAATAAAACTAAGTGGTAATGGAATATGATAAAAAAATGGTGAAAGAAGGGGTTATCTACAGAATCAATAAACGAATGAAGGCTATTTGGCTAGAATGAAAAACCTAAGTGCCTCTATCATACCAAAGTGTTAAACTATCCTTGTGGTCCTCATAAGCATTACCGAGCAAGTTCTAAAAGTAAAGACAGTAATTGGCACTCTCAATAAGAAATAAATACAAGCATATAAAGTGTATGCTTACAATTTAGGCTCAATTTCTCACAAGTGTGCTTTTGAGTAGGTTCCAAACAAAAATCATCAAAACAGAATTAAATAAACCAAAGCAACTTAGTGTAGAACTCAAACTAATTATCTTACATTCTTCCGCAAGACTCAACATTGTCGATTTTACCCGATCACATGGACATAAACAGGATTTCCAAAAGCAAGTCAACAGTAAGAGCATCGAAACAAAGTGAAAAATTTTCAAAATTTTACAAAAAATTGCACAAAGAATAAACAAATAACTGAGATGGAATAAATGAAATGTGATATATATACTAGAAAAGGATCTGAATTTCATATACAAAATAATAGAACATGAAAGTAAGTATATATTGATATCACCACCCCACACTTGAGGGACACACTGTCCTCAGTGTACAAAATATATGAAATGAAAAAGGAAAAAGAAACTAATACTGCCCTAATTATGGCTCTGGAGTGAAAAGAGGTAAAAACTTGATGTGTGCTACTCGTGTTAGCTACAATCTAAGGTAGTGTACCTATCGATGCAGTCTAGCACTAATGGCGAGTATCAAGGTCGTATTCCTCGGGAAAGCGAAAGCCTAGAGTTACTTCTTTGTTCTTTATTATATTAACCTAAAATGGATGATGAATAAATTCTAAACTAACTATTAACTACGAGCTAAGTTCTAAGGGAGATGCAGGAGTAATTGATAAGTGAAATAATCAAGACAAGATGATAAACCCAAAGAGAATCTAAACTAGTTGGCAATCAAATAAAAGATAAAGGATCGGTGAGTCTAATTATGCTACCCATGGACGAATTCTTAACCGAATTCGGTTTCTCTCTCGAGATAACCGAATTCCTAAACCAAATAACCTAAAGTTGGAATCTCTCCCTAACGATTGATTCTTAAATTAGCATTAAGCTTTAATCCGCCCCTATTAAGCTTTGTTAATTCTTAATCCGGCTAGTTAATCATCCTTATCTCTAAGTGATTATTAACCAGTTCTTGTTATTCAAAATTCCAATTGCCAAACGGATTTCTCAATCTCATAAAGCAATCTAAACATCACAATTCACAACATCTCATGAATAATACATAATCTTATTAATACTGAAAACAAGAAGAATACAAAACCAACTCAAACAATCCAACAATATAATATCAAACCAACATAGCAAAGAAATCCCAATGGATTTCTTCAATTTAGCTAAACATGTTCATGTTTAAAACAATCTAGGAAATCAATTACAATGAAAGAATAATGAAAATAAAACATGTACACCCTTTTCTCTCGAATTGGATGAACAGCTCCAAATCTGGTTCTACACTTTGATTAATCTCCCAAACTGCCTCTTGAATTGCTTCCACTACGGTTTTGCACTCGGAACCTTACGATTCCGGGATTCTTACTCCCGACTCTCTCTCGCACTTTTCGGATTGCGGTAAACCGAACCAGCCAGTAGGGCTCAATGTCACTCTTTCTCCCCCTCTCTCTTAAGAAAAACTCATTTTTTCTTATATATTTAACTCAAGACATGTTCAAGGCGTCTTTGGTCGGACGGTCGAAGTCCAGGCCGTCTTTGGAAACCGTGGATCTCACCAAGTAGGGTTTCACCACGGCCGTGTTTCTCCTCGTGTTGTCCACCACGGGCCGTGTTTCTCCCCGTGTTGGCCACCACGGGCCGTGCTGAAGGCCGTGGTGGCTATGGAAACCGTGCCCAAAGTGCCAATTTCAAGAATCAAAGCCAATGGTTGAGCACGGCCAGAGTCCAGGCCGTGCTCAATGTATGCATTGCGGGCTCTTGTCCGATCTTGATGAATTCTCGTCCGTTTCCGCACGTATTGATCTATAATTGCTTAAACAACGATGATGGTCCTATAAATGTTCCTGAAATGCAAAAGAACACAAAACACGGGTGATCTGGGAATAAAAGCACAATAATTGCTAAGAACATACGCAATAATATGCAAGCAAATATGTGTAAAACTATGCTTATCAAATTACCCCACACTTAAGCTATTGCTTGTCCTCAAGCAATTAACAACTCACCTCATAAAACTACAGTTAGCAATTCCTTTCAGTTTATGCCCCTAGTCCACAACAGAGATTATTCAACACATCTCAAAGGATACTCAATCATAAATCAAATTACAAATCATTAACAAAGAATGGAAATAATATTAATGCATGAGTAACTTAAATGATAACTCAACACAAACATCATGAACCAATGCCTCACAGGGATCACTCAAGTCGCTCAAAGTGTATATTAGGTGAATAACAAATCCCTTAAAGCAAATGCACAAGACCCGCTCACCATAAGCTTGCTCATAAATCATATCTTCGCTACTGTGAATAAGTAAATACCAAAATCAAAGGGTCTTTACCAAGGTTGAAATGGGGCTAAGGTAAAGGTACGGAGATTTGGATAGAAGTGTGAAAGTGCTGGAATTCGTGCGATAAACAATAGTATATGCTCAAAGGATTAAATGCCTAAGATCACAAAAAGAATCATTCACTAAAATCCCTACTTCATAGAATAACGCCGAAATGCTTTAAATCCAATAAAAAGATAAATAATTAAAGAGATTTGTTTATTATATATTCTTTTTTTTCTTCTTCTTCTTTTTTTTTCTCTTTTTTTTTTTTTTATAATAATGAGCTAGCGACTTATTAGCGGCCACCGCATACAACTCGAATAAACATAAAGAATAACAAATACAAATTGGATCAAATGGAGCATTTAAAATATCAAAAAGATTTAGTGAATTTACCAACATAGCAACTAGCATTTTAATCCCACATAAAGTCGAACATATCACGGAAAGAAATTCCGGCATAAGGGTAAAGGAAAGATAAATGTAAAGAATGGTATAATTGGAAGTGTATAGGTGTAGATTATGAAGAAAAGGTTAAGGCTCAAAATTGCCTAACTAATGGAAACATAAGGTGGTAGGCTTTTGGTCAAATGTGGGGAATCCTAAATCGCCCAAATCATCTCATGGTATTCACAATATTCATGTAACTTCAACATGCATTACAAAGCAAGTTCTAGAAGCAAAGTTAAGTACAATGCACACTCAAACAAGAAATATAAAGAGCATAAGCATAATGAATGCTCAACTGGCTCAAAATCTCACTTTCAGGTGTGGTATTAGGTGCAGTTGGTTCGCAACATCATTAATTGAATCATTATTTAAGAAACACATGCATATGATATTATCAACGTTCTAAGTTAAAATTCGACAATTCGAAAAATAATTAAATAACACCGGTTTAACCCGGCAGGGTTGATGTGTAAAACACCATAAATAGTTTTCTAAGGACAATGAACAACAAAGAAAAGTAACTACAATTCTATAAATCAAGTCATCAATCAGCTCAAAAATAGCATACTCAAGTGCATAAAAACACAGTGTCCTAACATCCCCTAAAAATACACAACACCTAGCCATAGCAATTTCAGATATATTAAAAATCCATATGAGAGATTAAGGTTTACCCATAAGCACCCCACACTTGAAGAACACACTGTCCTCAGTGTAAAATGTTATGGATACCCCGCATGGAATGCTCAACTCAGAGAACAAAGGCAATACAACCCAAGTGCATGACAAGTATGAAAAATAAAGTAAATAAATGCAGAAAAATAAAAAGATCTAGGGATCGCCTCGATCATCCGTCGAGGCCGATGTTGTGGAAATTCGATTGCCTCCTCGGTAGAATCCGAAAATAATAAAATAAAGAAATAAAATTAAAATTGAAAATATGAAAACTAAAACTAATAAAATGTTTCAAAACAAAAGGTTAAAATATTAAAGATTAAAGATAAAGTTTAGGGTGCCTCCCAAAGCGCTTCTTTTTTATGTGATGAGTCTTCTTAAATTTGGACTCATGGTGAAAGGCAAATGGGCGTGATCGACGACCATCCATCCTTCTTCCAAGAAAATATCTTCAAGTATCCGGCTTAGAGGGATAATCGTCAATTTCCTCTTCCGACTATCAAACAAGTACGCCAATATGATGGGCAAGACTCGCTCCTCGTATAATTGGATGTAGTCATGATGCTCTAGGGGCTCTTCCAATTTGAAAGTCGGAGTTTCAACAATTGGAAGGATCGATGGTTGGGCAATCTCTTTAGGAGTGTCGATGGTTTTCTTAGGTCCTGGCTTGGTTCTCTTGCTAGGAGAAACTCGAGCTCCTCCAAGACTTCTTCATTGGACAACTCGTGCTCATCTTCCATCATCGAGGGGACTTGTGGAAAATGTACCAACAATTCCTCTAACTGCAACCCAGCATCATCAACTGTACATTCCAGGTTGGTAGTCTTTCGGAGGATCATGTTTGCCTCTTCCTTTTCTGGTTCTATCTCCATGTTCAAAGAGTCGTCCTGCACATAAGCATCATCGTCAAACATAATAGATAAACCAGAAAAATTCTCACCTGAACGCAAAGTGATGGCGCTCAAATGTTCCTCGGATTCAGCAGCGTTTGATGGAGTTCTCAATTGCTCTTCCGCTAGTAACTTGAAGATTAAGCCTACTTGATGCTCTACGTTGTTAATCGAGGGCTTGTTGATCTTCAAGTATCCTCTCATTTGTTGGAATCTTTCCTCAAGACTTGTTATGAACCTCATCATCGGCTTCTCCGACACTAACTCTTCATCTTGAGTTGAAGGTGCAACATTAAATTTCTTTGATGTAGTTGCTTTGAATTCCTAGTGGTTCTTGGCCATCTAAGCTCCATCCAAAGGGTGAATGAGTGCTCCACTCTTGATTGTAGGTGCTTTCATACGAGTCATTTGGCCAACTTCCGTATAATTCACATTCACGATTATAAGAACAATGAGCAACATCACTATACATTGGACAATCATTACACACATGTAAACCACAACAAAATTCACAAAAGACATGAGATAAAAGGATAGGAGAAGAGAGTTGATCGGTAGCCCTGCAAAACGATTCCACTCGAGCATCTAAAGATGCACGGGCATCCCAATTTTTAGCACTCTCTTGGTTCCTAATCCCATTTTCCAATGTGTCACACAAAGAGTTTGAGTTTAACATTGAACCTCCTTATCATTCACTATCTGAATCATAAACTTAAGCTAAATAAATATGTAAAAATAAAATAAAATAAATAAACAAATAAAAAATAAAAATCATAAAATAATAAGAAAGAAAAAAAATGGCTAAATTAACAAATAGCAAATTTCACTCTAGTTTTCAAACAATTCCCCGGCAACGGCGCCAAAAACTTGATGTGTGCTACTCGTGTTAGCTACAATCTAAGGCAGTGTACCTATCGATGCAGTCTAGCACTAATGGCGAGTATCAAGGTCGTATTCCTCGGAAAAGCGAAAGCCCAGAGTTACTCCTTTGTTCTTTGTTATATTAACCTAAAATGGATGATGAATAAATTCTAAACTAACTATTAACTACAAGCTAAGTTCTAAGGGAGATGCAGGAGTAATTGATAAGTGAAATAATCAAGACAAGAAGACAAACCCAAAGAGAATCTAAACTAGTTGGCAATCAAACAAAAGATAAAGGATCGGTGAGTCTAATTATGCTACCCGTGGACGAATTCTTAATTCGGTTCTCTCTCGAGATAACCGAATTCCTAAACCTAATAACCTAAAGTTGGAATCTCTTCCTAACGATTGATTCTTAAATTAGCATTAAGCTTTAATCCGCCTCTATTAAGCTTTGTTAATTCTTAATCCGGCTAGTTAATTATCCTTATCTCTAAGCGATTATTAACCAGTTCTTGTTATTCAAAGTTCCAATTGCCAAACGGATTTCTCAATCTCATAAAGCAATCTAAACATCACAATTCACAACGTCTACATAATCTTATTAATACTGAAAACAAGAAGAATACAAAACCAACTCAAACAATCCAACAATATAATATCAAACCAACATAGCAAAGAAATCCCAATGGATTTCTTCAATTTAGCTAAACATGTTCATGTTTAAAACAATCTAGGAAATCAATTACAATGAAAGAATAATGAAAATAAAACATGTACACCCTTTTCTCTCGAATTGGATGAATACCCAAATCCGGATCTACACTTTGATTAATCTCCCAAACTGCCTCTTGAATTGCTTCCACTACGGTTTTGCACTCGGAACCTTGCGATTCCGGGATTCTTACTCCCCGCAACTCTCTCTCGCACTCAGTATTGTGCAGAAACCGAACCAGCCACTAGGGCTCAATGTCACTCTTTCTCCCCCTCTCTCTTAAGAAAAACTCATTTTTTCTTATATATTTAACTCAAAGACTACCGTGTTCAAGGCTTGGTCGTGAGGTCAAGTCCAGGCCGTCTTTGGCTGTGGATCTCACCAAGTAGGGTTTCACCACGGCTGTGTTTCTCCCCGTGTTGGCTACCACGGGCCGTGTTGCTCCCCGTGTTATCCACCACGGGCCGTGCTGAAGACCGTGGTGGCTACAGAAACCGTGCCCAAAGTGCCAATTTCAAGAATCAAAGCCAATGGTTGAGCACGGCCAGAGTCCAGGCCGTGCTCAATGTATGCATTGCGGGCTCTTGTCCGATCTTGATGAATTCTCGTCCGTTTCCGCACGTATTGATCTATAATTGCTTAAACAACGATGATGGTCCTATAAATGTTCCTGAAATGCAAAAGAACACAAAACACGGGTGATCTGGGAATAAAAGCACAATAATTGCTAAGAACATATGCAATAATATGCAAGCAAATATGTGTAAAACTATGCTTATCAAGGTGCATCAGCAGGTATATCAAGGCGCTGGCTGGTCTGTGGTGGAGGAGTGGCTGCTCTCTGAGGATCGGAAGTAGTGTCACATGCAGGAGCTGGTGGATCAGCAGGAGCAGCGTCAATAGGAGGCTCGTCAGGCTGCTGTGTTGAAGGGTGCTCAGTCGGAGAGGGAGGGCCAGCTAGATCATCCGCTAGAGGGATGTCAAAATGGCTCTACTCTGGAACCCAGCTCTATGGATAGGCAGGTGCAAAGTCTGTAGCAAAAATATCATCAAACATGTCATTGGCCATAGAGGCCTCTAATCTACCTCCCTGCTTAATCAGGGCTTGAAGCATAGCCCTCTGCCTCTCAAACTGAGCCATCATATGGCTCTGAAACTCAGCCTGACGCTGTAAAAGGACCTGTTGAAAAGCCTCTTGTCGAATGAAATGCTGCTGCTGCTCCTCTGCCAACCTCTGCACTCTAAGCTGCAGCTCTCTAAACTCAATAGGGGATATTCCTAAAACAGCTGATGAAGAACCAGAAGGAGCTGAAGTAGACGGTCTGGAGGAAGACTCTGAAATATCAGAAGAAGGTGGGATATCCTGTGCACCATGGGCTTGTGGGGCAGGTCGCTCCTCTCTGAGTGCTGCCAAGAGAGCATTCCTCAGTCTATACTCTGGTCCTAGCGGACCCTGCCTACGAGTCACCATCCCCATACTAACCATCTAGGGAAGTCCCAACATTTCCATCACCCCCGGTTTCGGATGTGGTATCGCCTCCTCCAAAACTCCTAAGCTCCTAGCCGGTCGAGTAATGTAAGTCCCAAAACAGGAAAAATACCTTCTTTGAGTTATTGCAGGAAGGCACTGACCGTCTCGGCCAATAAGTATCCCATGTCAATTTGGTCTTTGGTGCATCTTGTAAAGTATAAATAGGTCCTACCGGGTAACTACACCACCGCTATCTCCTCTGCCAGTGATGGTTCTAGCCAGCAATGCATGCAAGTACCGCAGTCCTTCAGGCAAGTTAGACGCCTTGGACTGGCTAGCACTATATCCCTCAGTGTCATCAGAAATCTCGGCCCACATCTGCGGATATGACACACCAGGCGTGTGTATACAACGACTGTAAACCTCCCCAGCTGCATCCTCCTCAGTCCACAAGCCTAAGTGTACCCCAAACTGTTGTACACTCATCGTGAAAGTCTGCTTTGCTAGTCTAAAACTGATCGCATCCGGTTGTTGGAAGTCCCACAACTGGCTTTGCAGAAAGAAGGTGCTGGCAAACTCCACAGTCAACTCCCTATATGTTGGTCCAATAATGTCAAAGAAATGTTGAAATGGGGGCGTCTCAAGATATTGGCGAATCACTGCAAGTCCGAGCGGTCTCCGGTCTTGGCCGATCTATCCTCGCCCCTTTCCCAAATTTTTATGCCTCATCGATTGATATCTACCGCTCAAAGGTGGGCTACCCTTGGAAAAGTAAGAATCGATGGTCTTTGCGGTGGTCTAATTTGGCACGAACTAGTCGGTGCAGCCTCACGATCGAGAGGAAGAGGAACCATCGGTCCGCCCTCCTCTTGTAAACTCCCCGATCCTCGTCCGGTGGACATGGTACCTGAAAAGGAAACTTTTAGTACTAAGGATCAACAAAATTCTGGTAGCATAACGGCATAAAATGAACAAACCAAACGATTTAACTCGATAAAATTAAACTGCTCAATGTCCTGCAAAGAAAATTTAATCCACAATACTGCCAAGCAATGCTAACCAATTAAATTTGCAATTCATCCATATGGAGTTTACTTCGCCATAATCCATCACAAGGCAAACCAACATGCTAATATAAAACAGACACAAACGGAGTCGACTATCTATGACAGAGCCTATTGTTTAGCAGCCGACAATAATAATAAAGAGAAAAATAAGGAATTAATCACAATCATAAATAATGGTAGAAAAGAAAAATGGAAAATATGAGCAAGTTAAGTATATAAACTACATTAAAGAAAATAAAAGAAAATCAAGCACAAACATGAATGTAAATGCATGCACCAAATAATAAAATAAGGAAATAAACAAAAAATAAAAAAAATTGAAACACAAAATTCGAACACAAAGAAAACACAAATTCGAACTAATATCAAAATAAAATAATGGAAAATGAAGTTGGAGGGTACTTACTTGACAAACGCAATATCCAAAGCCTTCGAGATGAGAAATAAGAAGTGAGAGAGTAAGAGAGGAGATAATTGCCAAACTAAGGGAGAGCAAATTTTTTGAAGATTTTGAATGAAGTGGTATATATAGGCAGTGTGCGAAACACGCCCGTGTTCGCCAACAGGGGACGTGTTCATGAACACGGTTCGGATATCGGGCCATGTTAAGCGAATTAAAACGTGCTGACTTACCACTTCTGAGAACACGCCCGTGTTACGGACACGGTATTGGACACGGGGACATGTTGTGGACACGGCAGGGCATAAATTCCCGTGTTAGCTTCTGTGAACGTGTTCATCTTAGTTTGATTTTCTTCAATTAGAACACGGGCCGTGTTAATGAACACGGTCTTGAACACGCCCGTGTTGATCTCCAGAAAATGCAAAAGTTATGATTCTCAGCACTTTCTCACTCTTTCTCACCTGCAAAACCAATAAGTCCTCAACTCATACACTCAACATAAATAAAACTTAACAAAAACCAACTATAAAACCTAATCAACTAAGTTCACAATGCAAGGGTAAAGTATTCAAATTGAAAAATAGAATTTGGGGTGCCTCCCAAAAGCGCTTCTTTTTGATGTGATGAGTCTTCTTAGCTGGACTCATGGTGAAAAGCAAATGGTGGGGATTGACGACCATCCATCCTTCTTCCAAGCAAATGGCTTCAAGTATCCGCTTAAAGGGATAATCATCGACTTCCTCTTCTCGACTATCAAGCAAGCTGCTAGTATGATGGGCAAGACTCGCTCCTCGTATAATTACACGTAGTCATGATGCTCTAGGGGCTCTTCTAATTTGAAAGCTGGAGTTTCACTAATTGGAAGGATCGACGGTTGGGCAATTTCTTCAGGAACATTGATGGTTTTCTCTAGTCCTTGGCTTGGTTCACTTGCTAGAAGAAGCTCGAGCTCCTCCAAGACTTCCTCATTGGATAACTCGTGCTCATCTTCCATCATCGAAGGGACTTGTGAAAAATCCACTAAAAATTCCTCTAACTGCAACTCAACATTATCAACTGTACGTTCTTGTTAATAGTCTTTCAAATGAATCATGTTCGCCTCTTCCTTTTCTGGTTCCATCTCCATGTTCAAGAAATCGTCCTGCACATAAGCATCATCATCAAACATAATAGATAAACTAGAAAAATTCTCACCTGAACGCAAAGTGACGGCGCTCAAATGTTCCTTGGATTCAGTAGCGTTTGATGGAGTTCCCGATTACTCTTCAGCTAGTAACTTGAAGATTAAGCCTACTTGATGCTCTATGTTGTTAATCGAGGCTTGTTGATCTTCAAGTATCCTCTCTATTTGTTGGAATCTATCATCAAGACTTGTAATGAACCTCATCATCAGCTCCTCCGACACTAACTCTTCATCTTGAGTTGAAGGTGCAAGATTAGGGCTACGATGTGGTTCTTTGAGATTCGATGGTTCGGGCCATCTAAGCTCCATCCATAGGGTGAATGAGTGCTCCACTCTTGATTATAGGTGCTTCTATACGAATCATTTGGCCAATTGCCCGTATAATTCACCTGTTCACAGTTATAAGAATAAGGAGTAAAATCACTGCACAATGGACAATCATTACTCAAATGTAAACCATAATAAAATTCACAAAAAACTTGAGATGAAAGGATAAGAGTGGAGAGTTGATCGGTAGCCCTGCAAAATGATTCCACTCAAGCTTCTAAAGATGCATGGGTATCCCAAATTTTAGCACTCTCTTGGTTCCTAATCCCATTTTCCAATGCGTCATACAAAGAGTTTGAGTTTAGCATTGAACCTCCTTATCATTCACTATCTGAATCATAAACTTAAACTAAATAAATATATACAAATAAAATAAAATAAATAAACAAAAAAATCATAAAATAATAAGAAAGAAAAAAAAGGCTAAATTAACAAATAGCAAATTTCACTCTAGTTTTCAAACATTCCCCGGCAACGGCGTCAAAAACTTGATGGGTGCTACTCGTGTTACCTACAATCTAAGGCAGTGTACCTATCGATGCAGTCTAGCACTAATGGTGAGTATCAAGGTTGTATTCCTCGGGAAAGTGAAAGCCTAGAGTTACTCCTTTGTTCTTTGTTATATTAACCTAAAATTAGCGATGAATAATTTCTAAACTAACTAATAGCTACAAGCTAAGTCCTAAGGGATCTGCAAGAGTGATTGATAAACGAAATAACTAAGGCAAGAAGACAAACCCAAAGGGAATCTAAACTAGTTGGCAATCAAACAAAAGATAAAGGATTGGTGAGTCTAATTATGCTACCCGTGGACGAATTCTTAACCGAGTTCGGTTTCTCTCTCTCGATAACCGAATTCCTAAATCTAATAACCTAAAGTTGGAATCTCTTCCTAACGATTGATTCTTAAATTAGCATTAAGCTTTAATCCGCCTCTATTAAGCTTTGTTAATTCTTAATCCGGCTAGTTAATTATCCTTATCTCTAAGCAATTATTAACCAGTTCTTGCTATTCAAAATTCCAATTGCCAAATGGACTTCTCAATCACACAAAGCAATCTAAACACACAATTCACAACGTCTCATGAATAATGCATTATCTTATTAATACTGAAAGCAAGAAGAATACAAAACTAATCCAACACAATCCAACAATATAATACTAAGCCAACATAGTAAAGAAATCCCAAAGGATATAATCAATATAGCTAATCATGTTCATTATTAAAATACACAAGAATTCAATTACAACAATGAGCAAAGGCAGAGAAAACCCGATTACACCCTTGGATAAGAGTAAACAGCCCCAAATCCTTTTGCTCAAATTGAATCGATTCTTGTTCCTCTTGCTCGATTTGAAAATCAATCAACGAACCTCGCCTAATCTTTGATCTTTGAAGGGAATCCGATTGAAACCTTAATCCAAGTCTCCTTTTCTCTTGGTTTCAGCTCAGAAAACCCTTAGGGAAAGAAAAATTAGGGTTTGGGACGTTCTAACCCTAGCCTCCTTCTTTCTTTCCTCTCTTCATTCTTTTAATTAATTCCCCCTGTCGCCTCTAACACGGCCGTGTTCTTGGCCGTGTTGGGGACACGGGCTTGTGTTCCTGGCTGTGTTACTCTCTGTGGTCGTGCTCCCTAAGAACTTCTTTTTCGTTGATGTGTGATACACCCAACACGGCCCGCGTTTGTTACCGTGTTGGGAACACGACCTGTGTTGAAACCAACACGGCCATGTTCAGCTTCCTCATGCTCGTACTTAGCTCGTTTCGGCAGCTTTAACGTCCAATTATGCTCAAATTCTTCCCTTTTTCATTCTTTAACTTCTTTTGGACCTAATGCACACAAACATATGCATAGGGTGAGTGTTGGTACCAATTTACATCCAAATATCCATAAAATCAATCTTAAAAACCCCATTTAGATGTGTGTATTTTACGCACATCAGAATCCTAATCCAACAAGGAGTCTTGATGATATTAGGAGTTCAAGTAACCAAAAGAATCCTAATTCAACTAGAAGTCCTAGTTCGATTCAAATTACAAGTCAATGAGCTTATCTAAGACATTTGGGCTAAGGGAATGTCAAGGCTTGTAGAATTGGATTAAGTTCAAGGCTCATTAATCTAATTCAGTTTATTGAGCTTGAATGAATCTAATTGGGCTTAAAAGACTAAAGAAGCTTAATAAGAGCATATGAAGTGATGGGTTCTTTATGCAACCTACACCTAAGGCAGTGAACCTACCGATGCAGCCTAGCACTAGTGAGTATCAAGGTCGTATCCCTGGAGATCGGGTGAACCTAGAGTTACTACTGCTTGCTATGTTATCTAGTCTGAAATAGGGTGTGAAAGTTCTAACATACCAGCTAATGGTTATGAGTGCAATTAAGTAAATGAAGGACAACAATGGACAATTAAAAGACAATTGTAAAGAGAGAAATAAATCCAAAAGGGAGCCTAAGTGATGGAATTCTAAAGATGAATTTTATGGATTGCTGATCTTGCTTACCCGTGCCTAAATCCTGAATTGAATCCCGGTTTCTCTCTCGAGCTTACCGGATTCCTAAACCTGCACTAACCTAATGGAATCTCTTCCTATCAGATTACTACAAATTAGCATTAAGTATGATTTAAGACTATTAAGAGTTGTTAGTTCTTAATCCGGCGAGTAAATCAACCTCATCTCTAAGTGTTAACTACCAGTCCTTACTATTCAAAATCCAGTTGTAACAAGCATTTCTCAATGTCAAGAAACAACCTAATAAACAATTAATCCAATGTCTCAATTTAATTGCATCAAACTTTTATTACTGAATAGCAAGAAGATTGCAAGAATTGACAATTATAAAAAACTAACAATTAAGCATAATCCATCAACAAAGGTGAACCCTAATGGATTCAAAAGATCTAGCTGCTCATGTTCATAGTCAAAGCAATTAAAGAACAAAATAAGGAAAAACAAATTAAAGGTATGTACACCCTTCTCTTTCAAGCTGAATGAGAAACCCTAAATTTGCAAATTCAAAATCTCAAACCCTAGTTGCCTCTTGAATGCTCCCAAAGTTTGTCTTGATCTTCAATTCGATGTTGGAATAAGTGGAATCCCCCCTTCAATTGATGAAAATTCATCTCTCCAGGTCTACAATTGAGGTATAGGAAATATTTGATTAAGTGTGTGTCTTGGAATTGAGTCCAAAAATCGTCTTTTTTTTATTAGAATTCAAAATCGCCTATATAGTTGATTCAGCACGGCCAGAGTCCAGGCTGTGCTGAATCTGTGGAGTCTGTTGTGCTGAGCCACCACAGGCTGTGCCCAAGGCGGTGCTGATCCACCACAGGCCGTGCTGGAGGCCGTGGTGGCTACTAAGGCGTCTTTGAAATGGCACAATTGGGGATAGCCTCTTGATAATTCAGCAGTACGGCCGAGTCCAGCCGTGCTCAACCCTCGGGGTGCTTGTTCTCGCCTAATTTGATGGATTTTGCTCCGTAATCCCACGTATTTCCCTCGATTACTGATGGTGTCCTTCGAAAATGACCTGAAATGAAAAGGGAAACAAAAGACAGGTGATTCTAGCATAAAACGGGATAATCATGCATAAAAATGTGAACAATCGGGCATGAAAACATGTATAGTATGATGCTTATCAAATTACCCCATGCTTAAACTTTTGCTTGTCCTCAAGCAATTTACAACTCACTCCTCAAAAGATATCAAATAACTCAATCAACTGCATTGCAGGAGGTTAGCTCAAAATAAATTTCAAAACTCTGTAATGATTTTTCCCAAAATCCCCAAATCACTAACTCCTTAAGAGAAAGAGCAAACTTAATAAAGTTGCTAAAGTTAAAATGATAAACCATCTAAATTAAGAAATTGAGAATCATGCCTCACAAGATATCACTCAAAACACACAAGTGTATATAGGTGAAAGAAGATCGCCAAGCTCTCAATGCAAAAATCTGAGGAAAAGTGCTTACCATAGGCTTGCTTATGGATTCAATCTCCACTACTACGAAATAATCAATATTCATTATCAAAGGGTCTTGAGCCAGGTTGTAATGGGGTTAAGGTAAGGTACGTATAAATATGGAAAGTAGGCTACAAGTTCTTTGGAAGTTAAGCAAGTAATGCAAGAAAGTAATGAAGGATCAAGTGCTGTACCAAAATGAACACTAAGTTGCTCTAAAAATAAGATGATGCTCGAAATGAACTAAATTAATACTTTCTACTTTTTTTTTTTGTTTTTGTTTTTATATATAAATATATATACTATGTATATATATTACAACAGTTTATGTAGGAGTTGTTGGTTATTGACACATACAATAATTGAAGGAAGCATCTATGAAAAATCTAGCAACTTAGTGAAATATATGAATGCAGATTGATCCAAAGTAAAATGCAGCATAACTTATATAATTTCCAGCAACAATGGTAGAAAGAATGGTCAAATGAATAGAAGTGATAAGATGAGTGTCACTGTTATTATTGTCAAGAAATGAATGGCTAAGGCTCAAAATTGGTTCACTAAGGGAAAAATAGGGTTAGGCTTTTTTTTTTGGCCAAATTGTGTAAATCCTAAGTGTCCAAATCATCTCACAATTATTGACAATTCATGTAATTTCAACAGATATCGTAAAGCAAGTTCTAGAAACAGAGATTCTGTAAAATGCTCACTAATGAAGGAAAAGGGAGCATAATAGTGATGCACCAATTGGCTTAAAATCTCACCATTTGAGTGATTTAAAATTGCATGAATTATCAACCCAAAGTTTAAATAGTCAATCACAATAATAAGCAGCAATATTAACAGTGTTCTATATCTACGATAAAGTAATATGGAAGAATTAAGGAAAAATACCGATTTTACACGGGCTGGATTGTAGTTGAGAGATTTATTCATTGCCTTCTTCCGAACAAGGTTCGATAAAAGCTATAAGGGAATCCATTCAAAGGAGAAAAAAGTCATCAACTACTTAATTAAAACAAAACTCAAGATAGGCACAACATCGGTAGGTCCCTACCCCACATTTTAGTATAACACCGTCCACAGTGTTAGAGATTAGGCCCGAGGAAGCATATGATTCACACATTATGGTTATGGAAGATCATGCTGAATTTTTTTTTTTTTTTTAATTAAAAAACTATAATGTTCTACTTAACATAAACAAACAAGTGCAAGGATATACATAAAAGTAAACAAGCTACAAGCAAGAAAGTAAAAGGAGATAACAAATTGAAAGAAAGAAAAAGAAAAAAAGAAAAAGATAAAAAATAAAAAAAAATAAAGAAAAAGGATGGAGGAAAATATCACAAATTTTTTTCTTTCCGCTAGGAGTCTGCTGACGGTGTATCCTCACTGGTTGGATCTGCTGGAAGTTGGGGGGCAGGGAAATTTGCTGAGGGAGGTTGCGGTGGTGGATCAGGGTCTGTGAAGCATGTCGCCAAATCGAACTCCATATCATCAATGAGCCGTTGATTTTGTGCTCCAGCCTCTTGCATCTTTTGAATCTGCACTACTATGAAGTCTGTCTGGGTGGCCTGTCTTTCTAAACCACTCAGGAATTGTTGAAGTGTACTGTTCAAACTGCCCAACTGTGCCTTCGTTTCTTCTTGAAACCGCACAAACTCAGTGCTGTACTGCCGCTGCTGTAGATCGCAGACTCGATCTAGACGGTCGGCCAAAGCACTGATCTGGACGCTCGATGGCTCTACCGAATGAGAGGATGAGGCTCCAGATGAAGGCATAAACACTCTAGCTGGGTTAGGAATCCTAACATCCGGAATCCCAGCCGACGGATGTTGGGCTCCTCTAGCCGTTGCCTCTCTAGCTTCCCTGACTATTGTGCTCACGAGCCTATATTCAATACCATGTGGATGTCTAGTGGCCGTGATCATCTGCATGTTGATCATTTGTCTGATCCCTAGTGGTGTCATGTCACCAATATTTGAAAGCTCCGATAGACAGTCGTCCAATACATCTAGTCTCTTAGCTAACCTAGTCACATACGGACCGAAACAACAATGCATCTTCTTCTGAGCGTCTACTATAAATGAACGGACTTGGCGAGCCAATAAATATCCCAAGTCTAGCTTCTTCCGATGTTGCATAGCCCAGAGAATAAAGACATCAGTCTGTGTGACTGCCCCAAAACTGTCCCCTCGGCCTGTAATGGTGTAAGCTAGTAGGGTATGAATGTAGCGGAGATGGTCCGGTAGGCTAGATGCCTTAGACACCTTGGGTAGTATGTTTCCTCATTACCAATGAATCCCACATGGCGTCATATGAAATTGGATGGATGTAGAGACAACCCTGATACTCCTCCCTCGAGATTTCTTGTTCAGTCCATAATCCCAAATGCATTCCAAATTGTGGGACCGACATCGAGAACTCCCTTCCCCCAAGCCTAAAATAAATTGCATCAGGCTGATGCCAGTTTGTGATCTGTTGCTGCGGGAAGAAGGTGCTTTGAGGAACTCGATCGTAAGCTCACGGTAGGTTGGCTCAATGATGTCAAAGAATCTCGCATATGGCGAGTCTCGATTGTGTGCACATCTTGAGCCAATCCCACTCTCTAGGGATGTGAAGTCTATGCAACGGCCCGCCATCACTTGCTTCCATCTCATGACTTGGAATCTACTTTCATTGTCCGCATTAGGGAATGTCCACAATGGATGACGGTGTGGATGGATTCACAGTGCTCTCCGAGGTCGGACTATTTCTTTGTGGTGGTGGAGGTGGAAGTCTTTGGTCTTTGGTTACAGTCATGGAGGAAGACGTTCCTTCACCACGTGACCGCTTATTTGGTAGCGACGCTGCTTCAGTTGCTTTCTACGAGATTTATCATGGTCCGTCATATCACCTAATGCAACGAATTATTAGTTTTTGTAAAAATTCAAGTTAATGAAAGAAATAATCTACCGAATCAACAAAGTATAATAATTATACTTGACTAACCAAAACTTGTATAAACTAATAAACCGATATATATCAATCCAATTTATCATGAACCAAAGAATTGCAATTTAAATCTAAACATTATTCATGCTTTGCATGTCAGAGGCACATTTTATTTCCACCAAAATCCCATGAGTTATTAATTTCATAACCAACTACACCACAAACACAACAACTAATGTAGATTAACCTAACCAAGGTCATATAGTTACACTATAGAGCCACCAAAATATCCTAGCATGTCCTAACAAAAGTATATGTCTAAAATAGAAGTGAAATCATAATAATAAAATAATAAAAAAAAT
Source organism: Ricinus communis (assembly GCF_019578655.1). Lineage (NCBI taxonomy): Eukaryota > Viridiplantae > Streptophyta > Magnoliopsida > Malpighiales > Euphorbiaceae > Ricinus > Ricinus communis. The sequence goes on from NC_063256.1 coordinate 27,368,966, forward strand.
ATAAAAAATAAAATATAATGCAACAGGATGAAGGGACTTACGAGTTCGCTTAGGAAAGTGAGAAGGGTGAGATAGGGGTATAAGAACAACACCTTTGAGCTAAGAAAAACAAAAGGGAAGCAAAATTTTGAGGCCTCCAATTCTTATAGGCACGGTTTGTACGGGTGAGGGTAAGGCCGTCTTGATCAAGACGGCTAGGACTCGGCCGTCGATCCTTTAGCCTTCTTTGGATGCTCCTTGGCACGGGCATTGGCACGGCCGTGCTTCCCAGCACGGCTAGGGGTTGTGTCCCGTGCTGCCTTCGGAAACCGTGACAATTGCTCTTTATCCTTCAACACGGTCTTGACTCTGGCCATGCTCATCAGCACGGCCTGGTGATGCAGCCCGTGATGGCCACGGAAATCGTGGTGAAACGGAGTTTTTCTGGGCTTGCCTTTTGCCGACTCGAGTCGCCTTGCCCCCATACCTATAATTAACACATATGCATGTAATTAGATCATTAAACAAGTAGATATGGTCAAACGGAAGAGTTTGTCCTCTTCGATTCTATAAGTCCGAAAAATTAAAATTAACCTAATTATTTTTAAGCAACTATAATAAAGTCAAATGAAAATAATGAAACAATCACAACTAATAAAAAACATGAAAGTATAATCCAAGTCGAATGTACAGACGTGCTTATTTGCAGAGTCTTAAGCGTGACTCATTCGGATCACCCTTTCTGTGCATACAAAGCCAGGTCAACTCGTTGCTCACTATCCAACGAGTTACAATGATATCGCTTTACCCGATGGCCGTTCACTTTGAAGTTCCCCTTCTCTGGATGATGCAACTCTACCACTCCATATGGAAAGACTTGTCCGATCTGAAATGGTCCAGACCAACGAGTCTGTAGCTTTCCGGGAAACAGACGAAGGCGAGAGTTGTAAAGCAACACTCGATCCCCAACCTGAAATTCCTTAGGCTCACGAATCCTTTGATCATGCCATTTCTTAGTCCTTGCTTTGTAAGTTGAGGAGTTTTCGTATACTGTGGTGCCACTCATCTAGCTCACTCAGCTGCCATTGTCGCTCCTTACCTGCATAATCAATATCAAAGTTACAAGTTCTAAGGGCCCAAAGTGCCCTATGCTCTAACTCAACAGGCAAATGACATGACTTTCCATAAACAAGGCGATAGGGCGTAAAACCTATAGATGTCCTAAACGCCCATAATGCATCATCTAACTTAAGAGTCCAGTCCTTCCTACTGGTACTAACGGTTCTCTCTAAAATACGTTTAATACCCCTATTAGTTACCTCAACCTGCCCACTAGTCTGGGGGTGATAGGGAGTAGAGAACCGATGAGTAACTTCATACCGCTTAAGTACTTTCTCTAATTGGGTGTTGTAGAAATGTGTTCCTCTATCACTAATAAGCGCCCTAGGTATGCCAAACCTAGCAAACAATCGCTTAAGGAACCTGCAGACAACCCTAGCATCATCAGTGGCTACAGCCTGAGCTTCAGGCCACTTAGAGAAATATTCAACAGCAACCAGAATGCACTTATTACCATACGAAGAGGGAAAGGGTCCCATGAAGTCGATGCCCCAGACATCAAAAATCGCAACGACTTGCACACTGGTTTGGGGTATCTCATCACGAGAAGAGATATTACCTGCGCACTGGCAAGGGTCACAAACCTTAACAAATTTTCGTGCATCTTGGAAGAGCGTAGGCCAATAGAATCCGGAGTCCAGGCCGTGCTCAACCCTCAGGGTGCTTGTTCTCGCCCAATTTGATGAATTTTGCTCCGTAATCCCACGTATTTCCCTCGATTACTGATGGTGTCCTTCGAAAATGACCTGAAATGAAAAGGAAAACAAAAGACAGGTGATTCTAGCATAAAACGGGATAATCATGCATAAAAATGTGAACAATCGGGCATTAAAACATGTATAGTATGATGCTTATCAAATTACCCCATGCTTAAACTTTTGCTTGTCCTCAAGCAATTTACAACTCACTCCTCAAAAGATATCAAATAACTCAATCAACTGCATTGCAGGAGGTTAGCTCAAAATAAATTTCAAAACTCTGTAATGATTTTTCCCAAAATCCCCAAATCACTAAATCCTTAAGAGAAAGAGCAAACTTAATAAAGTTGCTAAAGTTAAAATGATAAACCATCTAAATTAAGAAATTGAGAATCATGCCTCACAAGATATCACTCAAAACACACAAGTGTATATAGGTGAAAGAAGATCGCCAAGCTCTCAACGCAAAAATACAGAAAAAGTGCTTACCATAGGCTTGCTTATGGATTCAATCTCCACTACTACAAAATAATCAATATTCATTATCAAAGGGTCTTGAGCCAGGTTGTAATGGGGTTAAGGTAAGGTACGTATAAATATGGAAAGTAGGCTACAAGTTGCTGGAAGTTAAGCAAGTAATGCAAGAAAGTAATGAAGGATCAAGTGTTGTACCAAAATGAACACTAAGTTGCTTTTTTTAGACGGCCACATATATATTTTAACCTAATTAGGACTTTGTTTTACTTATCTATTTTTATTAGGAAGGTTATCGTTATCCTAGATGAGATGTAAATGCTTATTAGTTAAGATTTAAGATTTTCTAAGGCCTATAAAAGGCTAGTACGAATTTTGATGTAGGGGAATTAAGTTGAATTTGAATGATAATTGGTTATTAAACCTAAAAGCTGTTCTACTTTTATCTTTGTGTTCTTGTGTATAATTCATGCTTAAGAAACATTCAAGTAGATTGATCATCTTCTTGTGGAGTGTTTCAAAATTGGGACTTAGGAACAAGTTTTCTAAATTCTAATTCTTGATCATCTTTCTAAGTAATTTGTTTTCTAACCTTTCTTAGGGGCTGAACCAAATTGGTTCTTGGGGATTTCATGTTAATGTGTTGGGTCTGCAATTCAAAAAAGGTTCTCAAGCTTAATAATGGAGGTTCTATACCACCCTCTCATATATCAAGCTCGTCTGCAGGTGCTGCATCTGAGGCGCCCCCGACAACGGTGTCAGACATGATCCTGGGGAGCATCCCTTTTCTCCTAGATTTGATGGTATCTTACTGAAGCCCCTTCGGTACCATAGAGCATCGAGATTCCATAGGGCATTGCCTTCCTCCGGGTTCACTCTAAGTACTTGCACGCATATGAGTTGTATTCCTTTTGATACTTCAAATCTTTTCTTTTACCTGAAATGTTAGTAATACAAGTATTCATACAGGTTTAAAGGTTGGAGCTATGAGTAGGCAATTCTTTATCCTTGGTGAGGACTGACAAGTAAAAATTAAAACAAACATAAATTATGATATGTATGATGTATGCATTTATATTATGAAATGTAAAAGATAACTCCTTTGGGTTTTCTTCAGAAGGACCATGAGGGTTGCAAGGGTAAGTGGATGATCACCAACACTAGATCGAAACCCAGCAACATAGAACCGACACTCTGACGCTTCAGTTGTCCACTCTATACACACAAGAGATGGACACTGACTTAAATGAAGGGATGGGGGATTCGAGAGAGAGCCTTGACTTTTGATTTGCTGCTATTTTTCTATACAACTTCAATTTTGAGATATTACAATTTTTCCATTTTGATGTTCAAATCCAATCTCGAAATTAATTCCTTCTTTATTATCATATATTTTGGACTTATGCATGTCGAGGGCTTAAAAAAGTGCCCGAAAGTTCTTGAGAAGTTGAAAAATCACATGATGACATCATATAGCCAATTCGGCTATGTGCTAAGTCAATTCGGCTTTACAGTTGTAGAGTCTGAATAAAACTCTAATTTTAAGCCTTGAAGTACGCGCTCACCCTTCACACTTCCCTATATGTGATTCATACCTTAAAGTTGAAGAACCATGATTCAAAACAAGCCAAAACTATCCAAACTCTTCTTAAAACCATAAGTGATTAATGGATCAAACTTGGAAATTTCCACCTTTCCTCCTCCAAAGCCATGTAACATACCAAACTTGATTATGGATTTCTTCACTCTGCCATTAACTTTTGGCGCCCAAGAGATCATGTTTTCCGACTTAATAGTCAAGAGCTATGTCCCATGGTTGAAGAGTTTTCTACCATTCTTGGAGGCCCCATGAATTCTGCTGATATAATTGTTTTGCCAAGGCTTGATGATCCTTTTCCTGGTAAATTAGTGGAGTTATTTAACATGCCCCCCTACCGAGGTACTTTCCCATTCTATTGGTGCGTACGTTACCTTTATTCAGCTGATCTCTTGCTATGAGAAGAAGGAAAGAAGTACTCCCGCTTAGGTTAGGATCCTGAGCTTTTGCCTCTATGCCTAATTTCTGTTGATTTCTCCCCATGGAGTAGGTTTTATCATAATTGCTGGCATTATTGATTAAGTGGAGCATGGAGCAGATCCAGCTCTATTCATTCTGGCTAAAACCATTATTGGATTGGACGTGTACAAAACCCATCAACAGTTTTGTGGCAACCTCGTCCTCTTACAAGTATTCAACCAAATCTCTTTTTCTTTTATTATTTTTACCTTAATTTTTTCCTAAGCCAACCTATTGCGTTTTCAACTTAGCAGGCTTATATCTTAACTTTTGCTTAAGCCGTCCTTTCAGGATTTCAACTTAGTAGACTTTATTTTTGCCTAAGTCACCTTTTTGAGTTTTTAACTTAGCCATTTTTATTTTCTATTCATTTTTTCTTTTTCTTTATTTTTGCAGATTTGGTTGCACGAGAAGCTTTAGATATTGACCATCCTGAGAGACATCAAAAAGTATGAGTAGAAGCACGTGCAAGTTCGATACCTTGCTACCCCACGAGACCATGATGGTTGGATCTTTTGGATGAAGGGTATTCTAGACTCACTTATTCACTAAACTTGCCACTAGTGGAGGATCAAGCATGTCACGCTTATGATGTACGGTGACTGCGAACCTTTACTCGAATTATGGGCTTCTACCTTCTATACACCTGCAAGACTTTGCCGTCTGTATGGGCAGAAGCAACAAATTCTATAATTCCCTTCCGAATTCGATGATTTTCCACTGAGACAAGACTTCTTGGACAAGATCAAGAGACTCTAACCCCACCGAGATATCAAGCGCAAACTGGATTCTAAAGGTGATTTGACTACAGATGACAACTTCAACACTTGGGTTCAGCTTCAGATTACTACTTCTCTTAGATTTGCAAGGCTCAAGAGGACTCAAAAGCTAGCTGCTGAATCTAGGAATGCAGCTGCAAAGAGAAGAAAAAGATAAAAATATGCTTCTTGTTATATCTCATTTATTTTTCTTAGGACCTTAGCTTATTTTTTCTTTTAGTTAGTGCGTAGAGTAATAGACATACATATATATGTTTGATAAAAATTCTAAATAATTTATCATTTAGTAGAGGCCAAAATGGGTACATTTTGATTTCTCATGATACAACTCCTATCATTAGCTGGTCCTTTCAGATTTTCTAATTGATTATTTTCACTATTTTTGTCTGATTTTTGCTTGACCAGCCCTTTCAATTTTTCTAATCAGTAGACGACTTTTTATTTTTTATTTTATTTTTATATATAGTATTTCTTGAGATGATCCAGGTTAATGGACTTGGAGAACTCGTTCCCTTCCAGGTCTGAGATCTTAGCAGCACCTTTAGGCAAAATTTTCTTCATCAAGTAAGGGCCTTCCTAATTAGGCTTCAAATTTCCTCTTAGGTCGAATGCAATAGCTTTGGTATGTTTCATTACCAAGTCACCAGCTCTGATTTTCCCTAATTCTACTTTCCTATTGAATGCCCTAGTTATCTGTCTCTAATACAACTGCTTATGGTAAAGGGCTTTCATCCTCTTTTCATTGATCAGAGCCAACTACTTGTGTCTCTGCTCAATCCATTAATACTTTTGGTATTGTAGCCTCTAATACAACTGTAGAAATTTTAGTTCCAATTCGACTAGTAAGACCGCTTCAGTCCTATAAACCATAGAGTATGGAGTCTGTCCTGTCAATATTCGCTCAGTTGTTCGATATCCCCAAAGTGGAAAGGGTAATTGAAATGACCAATCTTTGTGATTCCATACCATCTTCGATAGTATTTTCTTCAGCTTCTTATTGGCTGCTTCTACCTCTCCATTCACTTGAGGTCTGTATGGGGAAGACTTGTGATGTTTGATTTTGTGTTCTGCTAACAGGTCTATTATTTGCCTATAAACTGCACACTGTTATCTGTCACAATATGATGCAGGACCCCATATCTGCAAATCAAGTCCCTCTCTATAAATCTAGCCATCTGCCTTGCCCCCACAGTAATGAATGACTCGGCTTCAACCCATTTAGAGAAGTTGTTCATTGCCACGACTATTTATCAATGAACGTTTGAAGAAGGCTTTATCTCTCCAATGATGTCAATTTCCCAAGCTGCAAAAGGGCATAGAGACACCAAATTGTGAAGTTTGGTAGGAGGAATGTGATTGTGGGTTGCAGTTTCCAGTGCACACCCAAGTGTCTTTAGCGACTACGGCACTGTAAAGCTTTTCAAATAATCGGGAACACGCTAACTAGTTATTGAGACTAGCATGGAGATAGGAGTCGCCAGACCAAGACACTTTTACTAATGAGTGGCATTTCTCTGATTCCATAAGGAAGGTTATGCCACAAATCCAGATATGAATCCAGAAGCCAACTTTCTTATTTGTGTATGTTAGTTTTTAATTTTATTATTTAACAAATCATTCTCTATAAACACAACAGTTCATATACAAGCACGCCAAATAACACATATAGTTCACCTAAGTCTAACCCATTTTTATTAAGCCCAAACCACATTAAGGTTTTTAATTTAGCTTGCTTAGTTAGTCATGTACAAGTCCTTCCTAGTCTAGCCAATTATAAGTTATATATATTTACTAAGCCTTTAATCCTAGATGGACTACTTATTATGATAAGGCCCAATTTTCTGGACCTAATTCTAATATGACCTAATCCTAACTAAAACATGGTGAAGTCCACTAAGTCTACTTTGATTTTAGAATTTAAGTCCAATTAATATTGATTAGCTTAATGGACTACAATTTTCATGTTAAATTCAATTTTAACCTAAAGTCTATGTGTCCCATTTTAATTAAGCAATCATGTTGCTATAATTTGACATACATTAAACCAAAAATAAACAAAATATAAAGTATAGAAAGTAAATTTAGCTATTACAACTTGTCCTGCAACTAAAAATATAAAAGAGCCCTAAAACTAAGTTACAGTACATAAAATCGCCAAAAATACATAAAAACTCGTAAAATCCAAGAATCAGGGTTGAGGGGGCTAAGTCGATCGACTCAGGGCATAGAGCTAATCGACTCTAGGGCTTCTCCAGGATAGTTCCTTCAATTTCTTTGTAATTCTCACGTCTTAGAGCCAATTTCACATGCACAAAAGGTAGAAAATTAATTAGAACACAAAAATACCAAATAAAATATATAAATAACATCAAATTACACTAGAAACTCTAAAAGTTATACAAACTCTAAAAGGCTAAACATATAGTGAACAAACATGAAAATTTAATCATATAACCCTAATAAACTAATCTAATTATAAAATTATAATTGTATTTATCTAATCATATAATCCTAATCATGTGATTAATCAGATTCAAAATCCAAAGGTAGGCATATTATCATATTCAAAACCCTAATGTTCTTATTATCATATTCAAACCTAATAAAATTAGTAACAGATTATAATCCATAAGAAACCCTAATCTAATCACGTTAAGCATGAAAATAAGACATAGAAAAAACCTTAATCATGTTTCTAAAAATAAAAGAACAAGAAAACCAATTTAATGAGAGAGTGATGTTGATAATGATGATGGATATTGAGGGACCCTCAGGTTGTCACGATAGTTGATTGTTCTGCGAGTCTCAAGAGATGATGAAGTAGTTGAGTCAAAGATCGGTTAGGAACCCAGTGTTGGATGAGATATTGAAAAAAGCTTTTGTTGTTTCAAAAGAGTTTCCAAATGAGTTCTTTCTTAGTGACCTTTGCTACTTAGTTACCAAAAAACTACCTTCTGCTTAAAAATGAACATAGAGTTTCAATCCAGAGTTTTTCAAATTGATGTTGTTGTTGTTAGCCCTAAACCTTAGGCCATCACTTTCTATTTATAGAGGTAGGTTTTCAAGGAAACTCTAAAGGAATAGACAGAGTTCAATCTTATTTAAAATTCTTTTTAGAGAATTGATAATTATTTATGAATATCCAATTGATCAAATATTTAAAACTTAAATAAATATCATTAAAATATATTAATTATCATCAAATACCTTATAGAATCTGTATTTGGATGTAAAAGTGTCAAGAAAAATGACGTCAAACCATAAAAGCCAAATCGACATTGTGGAGAGCCGGTCGGCTCTGCACGGAGCTGATTGGCTCTAAATATGGGAAGTTTATGAAAAGGTTGCAATATAGTCCTCAATTTTGCAAAATTCATCGTTTGAACTCTCAAACTTCATTTCTTTCTTGACAATTAACTCCAAATTGATTTCAAAAAGGTGATTTAGGTCAGTTTAACCTCAACCCTAACCTTGGATTCGCCTGTCCTCCGTCTCCCGAGACCTGAAAAGTCAATAACTTTCATCATAGGGTGTTCTATAATTCCCTCGATATATAGATTCAGAAAATGGGTGCTAACAACTTGTAAACCACAGATATGACTAAAAAATTTCTTTTTACCTTATCCCAGGTTAAGGCATTGATCCAAATGTAGTGAACATGGACTTGCGCCTACTCTAAAGGGACACTCCTGCTCGAGCTCTAGCAGCTCAAGTGCGAGAAGGCTCGAGAAGTATTGATAAGCTCTGAGCCCACTAAAAGGCCATGCTTTAAGGACCAAACCTATAAATCAAGAGTTCGCAACTACTATGGCAAATATAAGAAAGCATAAAATGAAGAAGTCAAAGTGGATAGAACTTATGTGAATCGCGTGCCAAAAGCTACAAATCCTCTTACTCCTATGGACAGTAATGGCTATCTGATGGTACAAGTAGGCAAGAACTGCAGATCCCGAGTTGAGAGGAGACATGGTCCAAATCCCCCAATGGGGCCAAATAATGGAAGTTCAGTGAGTTTCTCGAATCACTAAACAAGGTATTCCTAAAGAGGTACACCATGAAGGCCCTGGCCATTTGATCCACCTTCCGAGCATTTCGAGGAACGAAGCCCCTATAATGAAGCGGAATGCTTTGATAAACTAAACACTGAGTGTTCTTCCACACCAGTAAGAACCTAAGTAAATTTGTAATGTAATGCTCCCAAACATTGGAGCATTGGTCATGGATCACATTATCAAAAGGTACAGGCATACCTATAAAATCAATGCCCATGGTGGCAGCAAAAGAAAATAGGGATAGGGTCAACCCACCAACTAGGGTGTGGAAGGTGTGGGTGGTGTCCATCTACCTCTCAAGTAGTGCGTAGACCAAAGTATGGACTGTCCTTCCGGTGACAGATGGAATTGTAGTAACGATTCGATGAAATCCAATTTCACCAATCCTAGAATATACACAGTTTGGTAACTCGTCGAACCACTTGCGAGCACCATAGAAATTTTCGACGAATCGGATCGATATGACATCACTCTAGAAAAGCGCAAGCACGGCTATGTAAGACAATGCATAAACATAAAGACCCGAAATAAGTAATTATACTATTTATTTATTATTATTTTATTTTAAAATACCCAAGAAACTAGTTTTTGGCTTGCGCACGGTCGTTTCAGATTGCACTCGATCGGCTATATGAGTTAGGGCACGATTTTCCTAAACTTTCTTTTTAAAATTTCATATGTTTTGAGCAAATAACGCATGTATCTAGTGTATAAATCACATAAAATAAGATTTAATGCAAGAAAAATACCTCTTCGAGGACTGAAAACACCGGGTGAGTGTTCAATTTTGCAAAATGGAGATTTCCTCCCCTTTTAACAAGCCTAAGATTGTTATGGTGAGAAATCGGCGGTGAAAACTCCTAATTTGGTGCGATTAGGGTGCGTCCCAAGAATCTTGAAAAAGAGCCAGCCATTTCAAGATTGATTTTGTGAAATTTACCAAGAAATGAGTGAGAAATCAAAGAAAAAAATAGAGAGGAATTAGAGAGAAAACTAAAAGAGAAAGGGATAAAGTGAATTATAAATGGATATGAGGATATATATATGTTCTAAAGAAGGCAAAAGTCCCATTTTGGTTGATGACCTTCCAAAATTACACTTTACTCTCTGGATGGGCCAGTTGCCAATACAGTCTCCACAAGACATCTGTCAAGTTAATTGCATTCCGAGACAGGAATTTTCAGAAAAATGCCATCTTGGTCTTTGACCTATCAAAATTATACTTTAGTCCTTGGATGGGCCAATTATAATATAGCCTTTGAAAGACATCTATCGAGTCCAATTGCACTACGAAGTGGGAATAAAAAGTCAAATTTAGTACCCAAAATTGGGAAAATACCAAATCCCAACCCGAAGCAGCAATTACGACATAATTGCATCATGAAGCGAAAAGTGATAAGAAGCTAGAGGGAAGTCTCTACAAATATAAATCATTGGGCGTGGTTCCCAAATCAATAGGTGTGATCCCTAAATTCTCGGGTGTGGGTCCTAAATCACAGGTGTAGTCTTTCAATCAAGCAAGTGTAATCCTTAAAATTCAAGCGCATGACATCCCTAGATTAAATCAAATTTTTATACTAATTCCAGCTTGTGGGGCATGGCTTCTACAACTCATCAAGATATTCTTGTACTGTACCATTGATATTATGTTTTGTCTTAATTTATATAATCGCATGAGTGCTTATAAATTTTGACAAATCAGAGTGGCTTTCAGCACCCATTTTCTGAATCCAGATATCGAGAGAATTATAGAAAACCATATGATGAGAGTTACTGCCTTTCTCGAGTCTTACAAGATTGAGGACGGGCGAATCAAGTTAGGGTTGAGAATAATCGAATTAAAATTACTTTCTATAATCAATTTGGACCCAATTATAAAAAAAAAAGTAAATTGGAAGGGTAAAACGACATTCTATACAAGTTCAGGGACCAAATTGTCAAAAGTTTCCAAACTTCTTACCCACAAAGCCGTTTTACGCATATTTTTGACTTAAAACGCCGAAATTGATGAAAAGAAGTTTGTAGAAGTGATTTGTGATAATTATTTGAATTTTTTAAATATTTTTTAGTGATAATTATTTGAATATAAAAGATTTTATTTTTATATTATTAGATATTAATCTGACAAAAGAGAAAGATAATCGATAATTTTTTTATTTTAAATAATTAACACTTATATGCTTCTCTTAGGTTCCATAACCCTATTGCTATATATAGTTAAATATTCCCTATGTCTAGAGTTAGCTACACTCATTAATTATTACCTACATTCATTAAGCAACTATGTTCAATATTCTATAAGTAGAGAGAATAGCATCCTAGATTTTTGATAGCATTTTAAAAAGGTAGTGAGAGTTTTAGGAAATAGAAAGAGAAGCCACTAAGAAAGAACTCTAGATTAGGAAATTTTTTTAGAACGACATTAGTTTTTTTCTTCTAGATCTCAAGCAGAACTGGATTCTCAACCAACCTTTGATTCAACTGCTACATCATCTTGAGAGACTCACAGAATAGCAATCTACAGTGAAAACCTAAAATTTTCCCCCCATATTCACTAACACATCAACAACATCACTTTTCCTTCTTAACTGGTTCTTTTGTTTTATAATTCTAAAAACATGATTAGGATATTTTTTTTATCATTTTATATGTTTTTATGTGATTAGAATAGGTCTTCTTATGAATTAACATATTTATAAGTTGCTGGATTTTAAATATGATAATATGAACATGTAGGGTTTTGAATATGATAATATGTCTTTTTATTAGATTTTGGGTATGATTAGTTAAATGATTAAGAAACATGATTTGATTTGTATTTCTATATAATTGAATTAGGTCTTTAGGGTTACATAGTTGAAATTTAGAATCTGCCTTAAAATATCATATTTGCCTACTATCTATTCTGATTTCTAAGGAATACCTGTTTTTAGGTTTTTTTGGTTACATGTTCTTTTATGTCTATTTATGTTTCTTATTTTATTTTACACGTTTTAATTAATTTTTTGTCTTGTGTGCATATGAATCGGCTCCTAGGTGTGAGAAATTGAAGGAAAAATCGCAGATAGACCAATTGAAGCCCTAGAGTCGATCAACTTAGCGTTGAGCCGATTGGCTCTATACTATAAACCGAGCAGCTATGCCCATTTTCCCTTATTTTTCAAATTTTTAATATATTTTAGTGATGTTTCTATACTGTACTTAGTTTTTAGGTGTTTGTCTTTCATTCTTAGTTGTAAGAAGGGTTGTAATAGTTAGATTTAATTTTCTACACTTTTATTTTTGTTTTATGCTTAATGTACACCAAATAGTTGTAATATAAACTAAAAATTGGATACATAGACCCTAGGTTAAAATTGGACCCAACATGAAAATTGTAATCCATTATGTTAATCAGATGGTAAATTAGGCTAACTTTAAAAATAAATATAGACCTAGTAGGCTTTGTCATGTTTTAATCGGATTAATTGGGCCACACTAAATTTAAGGTTACTTAATTGGGCTTCAGCATAAGAAGTAATCCATTTAGGCTTAAAGGCTGGAATCAAAGTATAATTAGGCCAAATTAGATTTAAAGTTATTTAATTAGGCTTCAGCATAAGTAATCCACTTCTGCTTAAAGGCTAAAATCAAAGCATATAATTAGGCTAGACTAAGTGGGCCTTTGTACATAATGAAATAGTTATGTAGGCTAACATATTAAATAAGGGTTGGGCTTAAATAAAATATGCTAGACTTAGGAGGACCTCACATGCTATAATGGATGCTTGTAGAAATACAATTGTCGCATTTATAGGAAATCACCCGTTAAATAATAAAACTAAAGACAAAGATACATAAATAAGGAAGTTGGCTTTCAGATCCATCTCTAGATATGACGAAGCTTTCTTATGGAATCAAGAAACACCACTCAATTAGAAAAGGTGTCCCAGATAATTACCCGAGTGGTGACTCCCATCTCCGCGCTAGTCTTTATGATTAGTTAGCGTGTTGACGAAGCTTTCTTATGGAATCAAGAAACACCACTCAATTAGAAAAGGTGTCCTAGATAATTACCCGAGTGGTGACTCCCATCTCCGCTTAGTCTTTATGATTAGTTAGCGTGTTGACGAAGCTTTCTTATGGAATCAAGAAACACCACTCAATTAGAAAAGGTGTCCCAGATAATTACCCGAGTGGTGACTCCCATCTCCGCGCTAGTCTTTATGATTAGTTAGCGTGTTGACGAAGCTTTCTTATGGAATCAAGAAACACCACTCAATTAGAAAAGGTGTCCCAGATAATTACCCGAGTGGTGACTCCCATCTCCGCGCTAGTCTTTATGATTAGTTAGCGTGTTCTTATTAAGTTGAAAAGCCTTGCAATGCCGTAGTTGCTAGAGACACTTAGGTGCGTGCCCGAAATCGCCGCCTATAGGTAGCTAGTGCATCTACCATCTGGCTCTCATCTCGTGGTAAGTGTATATATGAACACTTAGAGAAGTTGCAAACTAAAGACTTGAGATAGTTGGCATATAGTTTTAGCTTCTCTCTTTTCACTTTCTACTCTCCAATGGCTTATTGAATTACCAGCATGGAGTCCTTGTAGATCATCAGCTGCTTTGCTCCCACTACCATGACCGCTTCTAATCCAAACAAACATGCTTCATACTCTACCATGTTATTTGTCACATTAAAGTCTAATCTCTTGGCCATTGGTAGCATTTCTCCTTCCAGCGTGATCAAAACTACTCCTGACCCTGCACCTCTCTTATTCACTACTCCATCGAAGTACATCTTCCATTCTTGAATTTCAATTACCCCAAATTCTCATCAAGGAACTCCAGATCCCAAGGATTGCCTCTCTCTATTGCATTCTGAGCCAAAAATTCTACTACAGCCCTACCCTTGACTACATTTTTAGTGACGTACTCGATGTCGAACTCTGTTAGAAGCATTAACCATCTAGCCGGTTTTCCAATAAGAGATCGAGCTTCGAACAGATAGTTTAACGGGTCTATTTTTGAAATTGCTTACACCATATAGGACTAGAAATAGTGTCTTAATTTTCTTATAGCCCATATCATGGCCAGACATGTCTTCTCCAAGAGGTTATACTTTGACTCATAGGGCAGTAACTTCTTACTAAGATAATAGACCGCATGCTCCATGTTATTAGGCCCACATTGCGCTACCGTTGGCCCCATTTCTTCCTTTTCTATGGCTAAGTATAGAATTAACGGCTTACCATCCTTCAACAGCTTTAGTACCGGCAACTTCATGAGATACTCTTATATTTTATTGAAGGCCTTCTGATAATGCTCATCCCACATAACGAATTGATATTTCCTCAAAAGCTTGAAGATGGGATCACAAACCATTATGAGCTTGAAAATGAACCTACTGATGTATTGTAGATGTCCTAGAAATCCCGTGACCTCTTTCTCTGTATTTGACGCTGGCATCTCTTGAATAGCCTTTACCTTATCTGGATCGATCTTTATTCCCCATTGACTCACTATATGCCCTAGCAGCTTCCCTAACATTACTCCAAATACACTCTTCTTTGGATTGAGTCTCAGGTTGTACCTTCCCACTCGTCCTAAAAACTTATTAAGAGCCTGAAAATATCCTTCTCTTGTTTCTGATTTTACCATCATATCATCCATGTACACCTCCATCTCCTTGTGCATCATGTCGCGAAATAAGGTAGTGGCTACTCTTTGATAAGATGCCCTGGCAATTTTTTTAGTTCGAAAGGCATGGCTTTATAGCAATACATACTCCATTTAGTGATGAAGCCGTCTTTAGCTTGTCCACTACTGCTACCTTGATATGATTATATCCGGAGAACCCATCAGTGAATGAGTACATTGCAGTTGAAGCGGCACTATCGATTATCACATCTATATGAGGAAGGAGAAAATCATTCTTAGGGCACGCATTTTTTAGATCTTGATAATCCACACACATCCTAACTTTACCACCCTTCTTCAGGACTAGGACGATAGTCGCCAACCATTTAGATAGTCAACTATATCGAGGAAATTAGCCTTTACCTACTTTGCGACTACCTCTCGGATATTCTCTACCCATTTCGGCCTTAGTCTTCTCATCTTTTGCTTGATAGACTTGATGTATGGGTAAGTCAGAATATGACACTCCGCTATTTTCTTGACTAACCCTAGCATGTCATTGTAGAACCGAGCAAATACTGATTTTCATTTTTTGATTATTTTTTCAAATTCTCTCATCTTCTCAAGATTTATATCATGAGTTATGGGAATGTTCCTTGGATTTTCATCTGTGCCAAGATTAAATGAATCAATTTGAATAGAATTAATGTCAAATATATACATGTCATGTTTATTAAAATGCACATTACCATTAGGAAAAACATTGCAAGTAAGCAAAATTATAGTTTATATCATTGATCTTTGAAGCAAAAGAAACATTATCCTCATAAAGTATGAAATTATTACATCATCATAAAATACATCAATGATATTCTCCTCTATTAGAGTAGCTAGCTCCTGTTGACTCAGTTTTTCTAACAGGAAGATGAACTCTTCCATCTTTAGCTCCTCTACCTTAGTGGTGATATTCTCGAGGACTTCCTTGATGCTTAACTCAACCATTTGTCGATAATCAGATTCTTGAATATCTCAATCTCGGCACCTTAATCTCAACTACTATAATAGGTTCGAGCTCCCTGGAGTAGGGCTTATACTCCCAAACAAAAACGTTTGTTAGAGTCTTACCCTTCAGTTTTCCCCTGTCTTCATCTTCGCGGTAACCCAACCCATGTCGGGCATGAAGTCTATATTCTTAAACATGCTGGCTACTTTTAGATCCATATAGTCCTTGTAGAAAATAACAACTTGGAATCTAGTAGGGGCTTCCAGCTCCTTGACAGATTCTTGAATGGCCGAGACAACCTTACCACCTTTAGCCGGGGGGACCAGCAAACGCCTTTCGTTTTCCCCCCTTCGTCGGCACTTGCCGGGAAGAGTTGAAAAAGACGATGATCCATCAATGGGAAGCAACTAAAACCCTTCTCGGGGCCAGCTCAACTTAGAAGGGCAGTACCCGTGTACTCAACCAGAAAATTCGTTCCGACAACTTCGGACCAGATTAACCCTTTGAATTAGCCGATCTTACAAAATAGCAGAGTCCTGTGTTTTTAATAAACAGTCGCTACCCCCTGGTATGCGTTGATAGTCACTATCTCACCTTCGTGAGGGAACTTGACCTTTTGCTGTACAATGGAAGGGACTCCTCATAGGGCATGAAACCATGGCCTTCCCAATAATAAGGCAAAGGTTGCTAGGATGTCTAAGACAGTGAATTCTACCTAAGATTTGATGGGACCCATTTTTCTAGTGCTGAAAATGTCCCTTCCATGTCTCTCTTTATCTCGTCATAAGCTCTTATAACCATATCCGATGGTTTCAGGTCTTTTGTAGTCATCCTTAGCTTAAGGAGTATGGGAGAGGCACATACATTGATGGCTGACCCATATATTGAGAATTGATATTAAAACATCAGAGTGGCGTAGTGGAAGGAATTAAAATCTTTTTATAATTCCCACTAAGGATCTCATTGATTAAGATAAATAAAACACACAAAACAAGCAAAAGATGGAGGAGGCTTATAAAGAGAGATTTCGGCCAACCCAAGGAGTGCTTCTTGCTTTGTTGATTCTTGATTATTCAAGGATGATTAATACACTTTAAAGCTACTCAAATGACCAACCACTTTTAGTGACCTATACAAGCTTCTAAGCAAAGATCTCACTAAACCATTTTTTGGGAGAATGAGAAGAGATATTAGAGAATGAATGCTAGTTCCAAGCAAGGAGATGAATCAATTAATCTTAATGATAGATTCACCTAGAGTATACTTCTCAAGAAAATGCTTTTCTTTCTTAGATGTGCCACCATCCTTCAACCTTCACCCTTGCCGCCCCATATGCATCTCTTTCTATATATATGGCCTTTAATCAAAGTCCTTATAGGTTTAGGGTTTCTACAAAACTATAACTTACTTTAAGTTGGGTTGTTATCCTAAATAGACTTTAATTAATATAAAAATTAATCCATGAATAATAAACCCATCATAGGCCCATTATACAAGGCCCATTAGCTCTTAATTAATTAATCTTTAATTAGGCTTAATATGTATGAGCTTAAGCCCAATGCTTAAAGCTTAATTTTAATCCTCACTTAAAGCCTATTTATGTGTGACCCAAAGGTTCCTAGCATGTTGGCAATAAATATGGATTATGAATTAAACTCCTTTAATTCAATATTAATACTCTAATGTAACTTAGTCCATATTCATATATCAAGATTGGCATCAAGAAATACATCATGACCACTCAAATGTGCAGGAATGATTAAAGTGCTTTAATCAACCTTTGCAGTGAACAATCTTACAATGTAATTCAATCCATTCATTATACTTTTATCCCAATTGATTCATAGAGCATGGATGCAAGTGTTAACTTTATAATTGAACCAATAATATTTATTCTTGATAATTGCATATAACATCTTGAATAAGATCTATGAAACACTTTTCATAATCTTCATTCATACTGGGTGTGGGCGGTGGTTTCGGGTGCGCATCCAAGTGTCTTTAGCGACTACGACACTATAAGGCTTTTCAACCTAATCCGGAACATGCTAACTAGTCACTAAGACTAGCGCGGAGATGGGAGTCACCACCTGAGTAATCACCGGGACACTTTTACTAATGAGTGGCATTTCTCAAATTCCATCGGATGCTTATGCGACAAATCCAGAGATGGATCTAGAAGCCAACTTCTTTATTTTTGTATATTAGTCTTTAATTTTATTATTTAACAAATCATTCCCTATAAACACAGCAGTTCATACACATGCATACCAAATAACACACATAATTTACCTAGGTCTAGCCTATTTTATTCAAGCCCAACCCATATTAGAGTTGTTAAAATTACTTACTAATTAATTATGTACATAGCCCACTTAGTCTAGCCCGATTACAAGTTATGCTTTAGTTTCCATCCTTTAAGCCTAATGGACTACTTATTATGATAAGGCTCGTTTTATGTGAACCTAATTCTATTAGATAACCATACTACTAACTAGAACACGACAAAGCCCATTAAATCTACTTCAATTTTAGAGTTTAAGCCCAAGTAATATTGGTTAGCCTAATGGACTACAATTTTCATGTTGGGTCCAGTTTTAATCTAAAGTCTATATGTCCATTTTTTAATGGCAGTCATGTTACAATTATTTTTTATGCATTAAACCATGAAACAAAGAAAAATAAAGAGCAGGAATATAAACCTAACTATTACAACCCAGCCTATAATTAAAATTGCAAAGGAAAGCCATAAAACCTAACTACAGTATACAAAATTGATAAAAATACCTCAAAACTTACAAAAAAACAAAAAATTGGGGCTAAGAAGTGTAGAGTCGATAGACTATAGACATAGAGCCGATTGGCTCTAGGGATCTAAGCTAGCTTTTTTTGATTTTCTGTGTATTCCTCAGGTCCTAGAGCCGATTTTAACATTCATAGAAGGTAAAAAATAATTAGATTATTCGAGAAATAAAATAAAAATAAAATAAGAATAGCAAATAATAATCAATTGAACTAGAAACTCTAAAAGCTGATACAAAACCCTAAGAACTAAGAACACAGTAAACAAAGATGGCAGATTAATTATATTATCCTAATAAACTAATTTAATTATAAAATTATAATGAAAATAGAAATCTAATCATATAATCCTATGATGTGATTAATGAAATTTGTAATGCTGGCATATTATCAGATTCAAAATCCTAATGTTCTTATTATCAAATTCAAAAACTCAATAAATCAATAACATGTAGATTCATAAAAAAATCCTAATCTAATCATATTAATCATAAAAATAAATAATAGAAGTAACCCTAATAATGTTTCTAAGGAAAAACATACAGAATATAAAAAGCAAGGAAACTAGTTTAGAGTGATGTTGATGGATGGATGTTGGGGAACCCTTAGGTTGTCACTTTAGTTGATGGTTTTGTGAGTCTCAAGTGATGAAGAAGTAGTTGAATCAAAGATTGGGAATCCAGTGTTGGATGTGGTATTGAAAAAGCTTCGATCGACTTAATAAAAGGTTTCCAAAAAGACAGTTCTTTCTTAGTGGCCTTCTTTCTTGGTGACTTAAACTCTTCTGCCTAATGATGAACGTAAGTTCTTTTTTTCCTCTCTTTTCTCAAATAGAACTTAGCTTCTACAAAATCCATATTTATCGTTAATTACCTTCTATAATCTGTATTTGGACGTAAAAATGTCAAGAAAAAAATGATGTCGAAGGAAAAAACCCTAATTGGCACTATGTAGAGCAGATCGGCTCTGCACAGAGTTAATTGGCTCTATGAAGAGCCGATTGGCTCTATGAAGAGCCGATTGGCTTTATACAAGCAAAGTTTAACAAAAATTTATAATTAAGTTCCTAATCTTGTGAAATCCATCTTTTTGACCCTCAAACTTTATTTTTCTTGATAATTAACTCCAAATCGATTTAAAAAGGTAATCTTGATTGGATTAAACTCAACCCTAACCTCAGATTCGTCCATCCTTCATCTCCCGAGACTCGAGAAGGCAGTAACTTTCATCATAGGATTTTCCATAACTCCCTCGATATCTAGATTCGAAAAATGGGTGCTGACACTTCCCCAAGAATTTTCATACTAAGCCTATTAAGAATCAACAGGATAAGGTCCTTTGACATATTACCTTGGACAATGAATTATTTATTGATAATTTATTATCTTCATATGACTCTTACTACCAAATGACTATTCTTTAAGCGCTCCATGGATAGGAGAACATAAGATAGTATCAAAGTTTAGTAATCCTCATATAAGAAAATATACGGTTATCTCAAGTTTAAGGATCACGTCTTACATGATTGTCACAATGAGTATTGTCTATAGACAATTAGGGTAAATTCCATATGGACTACTCAGTGGGGTCATGTTCACTAAACTTGTTCTTGTAATAACCACCCATATACTTATCTCGGAATTCATATTCCTCAACCTTATAAGATATATTGCTTACTTCATAAGTAAGTGATAACGCATTATGGTAGTCTTGAGCGTTTGATCAGTATCTAAAAATCAATACCTAATTCTTGATCAAGCATCGACTATGATCAAAGTTTAGGAACGTATGTAATGAGAACCTCGTCATTCTCTTACATTTTTGTTTACATTCCATGTTGTTTATCTCTAATGGTTTGGATTATTCCTTGACAATATCCGACTACTCATACCATTAAAGTCGATCAATGCCTCTAATATAATTGTATGCCATCAATTGTAATGTACAAATTAACACAGATCATTTGACAACTCCTTGTCTTTAGGGCATACTCTAACTCCATCAGCCACCATCACATATGGGATTCTTTTCCCTTTCACTTTTGTTGTAATGTAGAGAGCCTTATTGTGGTCTCTTCCCTATAATAGTAGGTCTTCATCTGAGAAAGTGATCATTTTAATGGTTTAGTTAGTTATTGTTTTGATAATATCCTCAAGGGTAGCTGTTGTACTTATCGTGATGCTAGACAAGGCATGAATTAGAGCTTTCCTATGATCAAATGAGTGCATCAGCAGCTCCCAAATGTCAACTTTCTTCATTTCTTTCTTTAGCTGCTCTAACAACCCTTTGTCCCCTTCTTCATACGATTTCTCGACTTGCTTTAGCTCTTGTACCCCCATGTCTGCACCTTTACCCACTACCTCGGCTTCCTTATCAGAGTCGCTGTCCGCTTAGATATCTTTTTGCCCCGCTATCTTGAACTTCACACTCATCCCTAGAGGTGTAACAAATGCTAATGGCCATAATTGATTTCCTCTCACCCTCCTTCCATAACTCTAGAATGCAAGATTCACCAGCTCTTTGATCATCGTCATTTGATCCCCAACCACTCAGCACAATATCCTTAATCCAAATGTCAACCGAAAGCAACCTCGAATAACATAATTTAAAATAATTTGCTCGAGGGTTGCACTAACAGGTCTTCACATTCATACCGAGGAAGTTGCCCCACTTGTCATTTCCTCCAGTTCGGTGAAGGCTCTTTGTGGGCTTTTTAGCTCTAGTTCGAGTTCATATATGTCTTGGAAAGAGTTCATGACCTCCTCTTTACTAAAGTCAGAGGTGATCATGGATACTTAGTTCCTGGGCGGTGTATTGTTTTAGTTTGGTAGGGGGTTTCTTTTGGTGTTGAGCTAGTTTGGATCGGTCAGGTTATTGGCATCTATGAGGTCTTGAATTTTATGCCCGACTGGACACAGTTATCTATATGGTGGTCGGGTGCTTGGTGAAACTTGTAATAGGTTTTAAGTTTGTAACCGAGTGCATTGGGGTTAGGTGGGTAATTGAGGGTGGTTGGTTGGAGCATTGCCATTTTGTACTAACCTTTTAAAGATCTTTAAGAGAGGTTAGAGAACTTCCTTAGTTGCCAGGGTTCTACTTCCTCTAGCTTGGTAATTCGGCGTTTCGCCGGTCCGCATAGTCTTTCTCTTGTCATTCTCTATTTCTTCAACTTGAAGCCCATCATTATATAGGTCCATGAAAGTCTTCGGGTTAATCATTTGAAACCTTTCAACCTATCCTAGAAAATATTTCGGACCACCATATGAACCTGGTCCTTTTTCGAGGGCTTATTCTTCATCAACCTAGCTTTATTCCTCCACTTGGTTAAGAAATCAGAGAATGACTCATTTAGCTTTTGCTTGGTGGACTCGAGGTCCCTGATTAACACTTCTAAATGAGTGTTGTAATCGTATTGCTTGATAAAAGAGTTACATAAATCACGCCATTCAGTGTTGGCAAATTTTTCTAGTCAATGATACCGGTTTATGGCAGGTCCTTCTAAGGAAAATAAAAATAGCTTGACAATTTGGGTTCTACTCAATTGAGTAGTTCCCATGATGGTAATATACTGCTTCAGATGGACTTTTGAATCACCAGTCCTGTTGAACTTGTGCATCTCGGGCATCCTGAACTTCGTAGGCAGCTTGTCTTTGCCCGTCAAAACGAGCTCTTTGAAATCATAAGTTGGGTCCATCCCTTTGATTTCTAGTATGCCTTGCATCTTACTAAGCCTAACACTCAAGCTACTCACAGCTTCATTAGTGGCAAGGGCAGTCACCCTTTTGGCCTGGTCTAACATAAATTCATTAAAATCCTAGAAGTTCTGAGGTACTCCTCTTCTGGCAGGATCTTCAACATTACCATTAGCAGCGACTGCAGTAGTATTAGTAGTTTCAATGGCTATTACAGTTGGGTCGATATCAATAAGAGGGTTAGCTACCGTAGGAGCTATCAAAGCAATAGGAGCGACACGTGGGGCTTGATTCACAACCATTCCAGCCAAAAGTTGTTGAAGCTCTTCTTGGATCACACCTCTCAAATCATCTATGACAATGTTCTTTAGGATCTCAACATTCTGCTTATTAGCTCTTTCATTAGCCATTTTAGGTGTAGCTTTGGTCTCTGTTGCAGAAGCTTCATGCCTTAGTTTTTTTAGGAGCTCTAGCACAGTTCAGATTCTTTGAGAGATGGATATTCTCTCCATCCTTCCACTATCTTATCTCTTCGAACCCAAAGAAAAATCATATGGCTAAAAAACAAAGTGTTAGTATGATGCATACGATGCATGAGATGCATGATGCGTGTGATATGCGCAAAGATAAGAAAAAGAAAGGGTTAGCAAACACAAGATATTGTACATGTTACAAAGCATCCTTTTGACCTTATTTCTCCCGCATAGGGTTCATGGTGAGTCTTCTTCCTTAGGATTTTGGATCTAGGCTTTCTATCAATTGAAGATAGTAGGCCTAACGTGCATGCCATGAGCTCTCAAACTAGATTAAGGCAAACAAGGCAACATTTTCCTATACAAGTATAAAGCCTGCATATTTACCGGCCTAAGGCCTAATTCCATATATTTTTAGGCCAAGCCTTTCTAATGGGTGGGTTTAAGTTTTATAAGGAGATACATTTCAAATAGCAAGCAAAATTGGTTCTTAGTGGAAATTGTTATTGTCAATACCATGACCTGAGTCTTGGGTAAGGATAAAAGGCTCCCACAAGTAAAAAGTGTTATTCCTTAACTCGTCTCCCCACTCAAGGGTCCATGCGAGGAAGGAAATTCACTCATTACTTGTGAGTAGTAATGAGCCAATGTCGCAATTCTAAGGTTCGAATGAAACTAAGGAACCACTAACCAACACCATCGGGGCTATTGGGACCAAATAAGTAACCATGCAAAAGATGCAATAATTACTCGTTAAATAATAAAATTAAAGACAATGATACATTGGAATCAACTTCTATTATGCCTACCAAAGTCACCACTGTGGACGATAGTTTCGGGTGCGCACCCAAGTGTCTCTAGCGACCACGACAGGGTAAGACTTTGCAACCTAATAGGAACACGCTAACTAATGACAAAGACTAGCGTGGAGATGGAGTCAATACTTGGGTAATTATTCTGGACACTTTTACTAATTGAGTGGCGTATTAGATTCCATAAGAAAGCTTCGCTACATGTAGAGATGAATTCGGAAGCCTTATTTGTGTATCTTAGTCTTTAATTTTATTATTTGACGGGCTATTCCTAATAAATGCGACAATTTATATTTTACAAGCATTCATTAAAACATATGATGTCCTCTTAAGTCTACCCAAATTTTTATTAAGCCCAATCCACGTTTGATTTGTTACCTACTTAACTAATTAATTATGTATAAGGCTTACTTAATCTAGCCCAATTATAATTTACGCATTTAATTCTAGCCATTAAACCTAAATGGACTACCTTTTATATTGAGGACTAGTTGGGTAACTTTTAATCTAATATGGCCCAATTAATTTAACTAAAGTATGACAAACCCACTAAGTCTATATAGATTTTAAATTTAAGCCCATTTCACCATTCTTTAACCTAATGGAATATATTTTCATGCCAGGTCCAATTTTAACCTAAAGATTTAATTAGGCAATCACATATTAGATATTTGGCATCCATCAATACTATACAGGAACTTAAAGTGCAGGAAATTAAATCTAAATATTGAAAGAAAAACTCCTAAAACTAAGCTATAATGTACAAAATTAATCAAAATACATACAAACTCAGAATTAAGGCATAAAATGATACAGAGCCGACCGGCTGAGGTCATAGAGCTGATCAGCTCTAGAGCTTTCCTTTGACTAGTTTTGCAATTTTCTTGAAATTCTCATGCCCCAAAGCCAATTTTACATGCACATATTAACAAAAAATGATTAAAAACATGAAATAATGAAAAAAAAAGCATAGAAAACAAATTAAATAAACTAAAAACACATAAAATAACATGAATACAAACTAGTAGAAGGGCAAAACAAATTGCTTGGCAAATTCTTGATTTAAACATGCAACTTTGAAAAAACTTAATATAATCATATAATCATTAATAAAGAAATGCAAATCATATTGCCCTAATCATTCTAATTATTAGATTCAAAGCCCAACACATTCATCTTATCAGATTTGAAATCCAGGACATTCATCTTATCATATTCAAAATCCAATATCACAGATCATGTCAATTCATACAATACCCTAATCTAATCATGTAAATCATATAAAAAGTTCAAAAATAAATCTAGTCATGTTCTTAGAATCATAAAGATAAAAGAACCAGTAAGGGGCAAGAGATGTGGATTTTTTTTTAACGACGGAGAACCTAACTGTCACCTGAAAAATTAAAATTGAGATTGCCAGCCTCGAGAGTGAGTTAAAATCATATAATCCTAAAATAAATACAGTCATCTCAATAAAATATTTATTTAATCAGAATAAAATATCTTATTATATCAAAACATGTGTAACGCCATGACTCAGAAAAATACAATTTAAGCGTTTATGGGGCGAGTACCCCAGTAGAACCCTAAACTCCAATCGTATTAGCCATTCGCCTCTCTTATTCTAATAAGACTGGCGCTTAGAGAGCAAAGCTCAGGTTTCTTACATCCAACCTGAACACTTAATTCCCAATAAAGCCGGTGCATAGAGAGCAACACTCGACCAAGGACCTTTTCTCCGGTGATCAAATTCTCATAGCCCAGAGAGTTGTACTCGATCGAGGAAAATTTCAAAAAAGTATTCTTTTACTACCTGTCTTTGTTTAATACCGGTGCAGACGCGGTCCTGATGCAACCCATCAAGTGGCATGTTCTACTGCTGCCTCATCCCGAAGTTACAATCATAACATCAATAATAATTATAAATAGTACAAATCATAAGTAAACATAATTATTCAATAACATATTAAGAATTAAAAATTAATAACCTCGAATGTAGTACAAATGAAAATTAGGTGTAATAATAATAATAATATTAAAATAACAATAAAAATGATAGCAAAAATAATGATAATAATATTAATAATGATATCAATAATAACGAAAATAAAATTAATAATAATAATACTGATAGTAATAATTATTATTATTAATCAATTATCAATGTATTTAATTTAGACATGACACAAAAATAGTTGATTATATGACTTTAACTCACACGCGCTCATGATCGCTCCTACTCCTCGGTGGAGTCAATGACAATTATCTATTCACGAAATTAACTCAATTAATAAGATATTCTTAATTTTTCCTAAGCCTAGACTCCTAGATTAGACTAGCTAAGAAATTCCCACTCGAAAATTTTGCCGAAACTTCGGCAGAACCTCCCCTAAAATATGGACGCTTACCCCCCGTATAACGAGTCCAGAACCTGTTAGAAACACTTCAAATATTTCATAATTATTTAACAGGAGTCGGGCCACTAAAATTGTATTATTTTTCCTCGACTCGGCAACACACTATAGATCATAATTAATAATAGATGGTCCATCATTAATATTTATTCCACAACCAATTTATAAAAAATTTCTGGTATTTAAACTAATTAAACACAACCACATCTATCACAAAACAGATCAATAATTAATTATACTAATTAATTTATAATATTTATAACTAAATTATAATTAATTAAATCTAATTATATTAAATTATTTATGACTGAGGCTATACATTTCTGTCGGTGGAGGAAAAACGGCAGGGAGCTTGGCTTGGGGGTTTTCGATGGTGGGGAGCTCGATCCTAGTGTCAGGCAAGTGAAACGACGGCGGTAGAAGGCTATAGTTGCAGCAGCAGCAAGGAGGAGCAATCCTCTCCCCGAACTCGATGTCAACAGTAAGAATGGGAGAAGAAGAGGGCAGTGCAGACGACAGGAGGGGAAAAGAAGTCTGCGGTGGCTTATAAGAGGTGCAGGCGAGGGAAATGGAAGGTAGGGAGGAGGAGAAAGCTGACGGGGGGGGGGGAGGAAGAGGGGAGGAAGAAAAAGTTGATATTTATTCATTTATTTTTATTTATTATTAATCTTTATTTACGGGTATTACAATACCTAAGAAATCTAAACCCTCTATTCCAAAAATCAAGGGAAAGTCCCTTAAAGGAAACAAAGTTTAGAGAAAACACTCTAATCTTTTATGATAGGTACCCATGATAGGATGGAGAGAAATGAAAAGAAAACTAATTCCATTGAAATTCCAATGAAGCGATTGGAAACTCAAATTGGAAAAATTGCTGAAGCTATATAAGAAAACAAGAAAAAAAAATTGCCAAGTCAACCTAAGTAAGCCAAAGCCATCTCCATACTTAAAACATAGCGAGTTATTTATAATAATGTTGAAACTATAATTGCAAAATATTCTTCTTATGTAAGTACTCCAAATGATGATGGATTAGTTGACGTAGAAATTACTGAACAAATTGTAAGAACAGAAGGAAGAGTGGAGCTCAATCTTAGAGAAAAGAAGAAAGAAAATGAGGCAAAGACCTAAATTCCATAAGGCAGTTGAGCCTTACAAGCCTTCTATTCCATTTCCCAACATATTGAAAGAACGCAAACAAGATAAGTAATATTTTGAAATTTTTGATATGCTTTTTAAAGTTAATATTAATCTATCTTTGTTGGATGTTATTAGGAGTGTGCCAACTTATGCCATATTTTTTATGGAGCTTAATTTCAGCAAAAGGAGATATGGGAATAATGAAAAGATAATGATTTCTGAAATAGCAAGTTCTGTTCTTCAACAACAATTACTTCCTAAGATGAAAGATCTTGAGAGCTTTACCGTTGATATTACAATGGGGGATAAGAAAGTTGCAAAAGCCATGATGGATTTGGGAGCAACCATCAATTTGACTTGGAAGATATGAAACCAACTACCATATATATACAACTTGCTGATAGGTCAATTAAGTATCCAAGAGGCATAGTGGATGACTTGTTGATTGAAGTAGGAAATTGATAATCCCTATTGACTTTTTGGTTTTTAACATGAAAAATACAATAGCAAAGGATAAGGAGCAAACTATATTCCTTAGTAGACCTTCCATGGCAACTACCAAAATAGTTATTGATGTGCATAATAGAAAGCTGACCATGGCAATCTTATGAGGGATTATAGAATTTAAAATATTTAATTCTCTAACTCCATCACCTAGTACTTTAATTAATGAATGTTCATATATTGATTGTTTAAATTATTTTGTGTATGAAACATATTTATAGAATAGAGATGATAAGTTAGAGATTGCTTTAACATTAGGAAAAGTATAGGAGAATTTAGATGAGAAAGTCTTAGACTTTCATGATAAGTTAAATGAGGCTATTCTAATATCACTTGATGAAAACATTAATGGATCTTTAATTCTTCCCACTGAAAGTGAAGTAAAGGTTACCCATGTACCATCTAAACTTGAACTTAAGGAATTTCATACAACACTTAAGTATGTCTTCTTAGGAGAGGAAAATACATATCGAATAATTGTAGCATCTGATCTTTCTTCTTCTAAAGAAGAGGCAATTATTAGAGAGTTAAGAAAGTTAAAGAAAGCCATTGGGTGGGGAATGTATGATATTAAAGTTATTAGTCCAACTATGTGCACGCATAAGATTATTTTAGAGGATAATGCCAAAGTTGTTAGAGATATCCAAAGAAGGCTTAATCATAAGATGAAAAATGTGGTGAAAAAGGAAGTTTAAAGACTATTGGATGAGGGAATTATATATATAATAACTAATAGTAATTGGGTAAGCCCTATAAATATAGTGCCTAAAAAGCTAGGTATTACAGTTGTCAAGAATAAGAAAAGAGAACTAGTTCCTACAAAGATGACTACAATGTAGAGTATGTGTATTGATTACGTGAAGCTAAATGCAGCAATAAAGCAGGGTCATTTTTTTCTTCTTTTTATTGATCAAATTTTAAAATATTTAGCTAAGTAGAGATTTTACTGTCTTCTTGATGGTCTTTTAGGTTATTATTAGGTACCCATTGCACTTGAAGATGAAGAAAAAACAACATTTACATGTGCTTTTGGAACTTTTGCATTTAAAAGAATGACATTTGGACTTTGCAACCTGCAACATTTCAGAGATGTATAATTTTAATTTTCTGATATGTCAAAAGACTGTACTAGGGTATTTATGGATGGATTTTCAATTTTTAGCTCCTCATTTTATGCATGTCTTAATAACTTAACTCGTGTGCTTGAAAGATGTATTAATGTAATCTGATTTTGAGTTGGAAAAAGAGCCATTTTATGGTTAAAGATGACATTATATTAGGAAATTTGGTTTTTAACAAAGGTATTGAAGTTGACAAGACAAAGATTGATTTAAGTACTAAATTACCACCACTTACTTTGGTGAAGGGTATTAGAAGTTTTCTTGGTCATGCATGATTTTATAGGCATTTTATAATAGCCCGTCCTTTAACTGAATTGTTGGCTAAGGATGTGAACTTTATCTTTTATGATGCATGTATATATGCTTTTAATACTTTAAAAGAGAAGTTGACTAGTGCACCTCTTATTATGGCACCTGATTGGTCTCTTCCCTTTAAAATTATATGTGATGTATCTAATTATGCTATAGGAGAAGTTTTGGGGCAAATGGTTGATAAAGCTTTGCATGTTATATACTATGCTAGTAAAACTCTTGATAATGCCCAAATGAATTATTCTACCATCGAAAAATAATTTCTGGCTATTGTGTTTTCATTAGATAAATTTAGATTTTATTTGGTTGCATTTAAATTTATTATGCATTCATATCATGCATCTTTAAGATATCTCTTAACTAAGTCAAATGCTAAGTCACGATTTATTAGGTGGGTGCCCCTATTATAGGAATCTGATATAGAAATCAAAGATAAAAAAGGTAGTGAAAATATGTTTATTGACCACCTTTCTAGGTTGATTTCTGACTTTGATAATCTTGGTTCTTAAGAAGTCATTAATGAAACCTTTCCTAATGAATAATTATTTACTGTGAATCATGAGCCCTAATAATACTGATATTGTTAATTACTTGGCTTGTGGTATTATGAGACTAGATTTAACTTGGCAGAAAAAAGAAAAGATTTCTAACTGTAATAATCATTGTAAGGCAGAATAACATTAAGATAAACATCAAACAAGCAAAAATCAAAGTTATTTCATTAATCCTAAAAGTGTAATCATGTTTTTGACTTAAAATAAATCAAGAGCTGAATCTTGTGAAGCTTCATCATCTTTAGATGGTAGCTTTTCAATCTATATAGCTTCATAGTTTTTCATGCTCCAACCAGCTTTAGCATTTTCAATTTCTTCTACTTGTAAGCCATCATTGTACAAGGCTGTGAAGGTCTTGGAATTTATTATTTGCAGCTTTTCCACCCAAGATAGGAGAACATTTCGGACTATCATTCGAAGTTGATCCTTTTCAGAAGGCTTATTTCTTATAAAACTACTTTGTTCCTCCATCTAGTCAAGAAGTTAGAAAAGGATGTATTAGGATTTTGCTTCGTCGATTCTAAATCTCTTATAGAGACTTCTAGGTGAGCGCTATAGTCATATTGTTGCATAAAAGTATCACTAAGCTTTTTGCAATTAGACTTGATGGGCTTTCCAACCCATGGTACCAGTTCATAGCTAGCCCTTCTAATGATAGTACAAATAACTTGATGATTTGGGTCTTAGCCAAATGAGTAGTACTCATGATAGTAGCGTATTACATCAAGTGCACCTTTGGATCTCCAGACCTATTGAACTTTTGCATTTCAAGCATGTAAAATTTGGGAGGCAACTTGTCTTCTCCAATCAGCATTAATTCATCGAAACAAAGGTTGAATCTAAACCTTAATTTTTTAGAATATCTTGCATCTTGTCGAGCCTTTTAGTTAGAACTTTCAAAATCTCAAATTCCATAATAGCTTTTGCAATAAGCACAAACTCTTCCTTAGCTTTTTCTAGCATGTAGTCATCTAAGTTTCAGAGGTGCTCACCACATGCTTCCATATCATGAGTAGTAGAAGTAGCAGTTGCAGGGGCAGTAGTAGCCTTTTGAATAGTCTGTTTCTCAAAAATCTCAGCCAAAGCTTGTTGGAGTTCCTCTTCGATCACAATCTTTAGGTCAACCATGATAGCAATCTTGATAGCATCAATGTCTTGCTCGTGGACCATATTTGAAAGTAGTGGACTTCTTGGGCTCTTATCTAGTATTACCTCGATTGCTGGTGAAAATGGGTCCTCTTCTTGTCTTATCTAAACTAAGGATGATAATCTAAATTGGCTTCAAAATAAAGAGTTAGTATAATGCATAAAATTTATGGTAATGCATGATGCATGTGCAATGTACAAAGACAAAGAAAAGGGCTAGCAAACAAGTTATTATACAAAACATCCTCCCAACCTTATTACTCCCACACACGGTTCATGGTGAGTCTTTCTCTCCTACAATTTTGGGTTGGGCTTTCTATCAACAGGGGATAGTAGGCCCAACGTGCATGCAATAAGCTCTCAAAGCATATTAAAACAAACAAAGTGATGTTTTTCAATATAAGTATAAAGCCTGTATATTTTTGGACCTAAGGCCTGATTCTACATTTTTTTGGGCCAAGGCTTTCCAATATGTGGGCTTAAGTATTCATAGAAAAAAGCATCTCAAATAGCAAGCAAAATGGGTTCCTTGGGGAAATTGCTACTGTCATTATCATGAGTCAAATCTTGGATAAGGAAAAAAGGCTCCCACAAGTAAAAAGCATTCTTCCTTGGCTCGTCTCCCAACTCAAGGGTCCATGAGACGAAGGAAACTCACTAATTACTTATGAGTGATGCTTAGCCAATGTCACAATTCCAAGACTCGAGTGGAACTAAAGAACCATTAATTGACGAAATCTGAGCTATCGGGATCAAAGTGCACAATATATGATAATAGTGTAGTGATGTAAGAATCACTCGTTAAATAATACAATTAAAGATAAAGATATACTGAAATTAGCTTCTCTTATCCCTAGTGTAGTCGCCACTATGCTCAGTGGTTTTAGGCATGCACCCAAGTGTCTCTTGCGACTATGGTACTGCAAGGCTTTTCAACATAATAAGGAACATGCTAACTAATCATAAAGACTAGCGGAGATGGGAGTCGCCACCCGGGTAATTCTCTGGGATACTTTTACTAATGAGTGGCATACTAGATTCCCTAAGGAAGCTTCACCACATCCAGAAATGGATCTAGAAGCCAACTTCCTTATTTGTATATCTAAGTCTTTAATTTTATTATTTTAACGGGCTATTCACTATAAATATAACAGTTGTATTTATACAAGCAGTCATTACAGAATATGAGGTCCACTTAGTCTAGCCTAATTTCTAATCAAAATAATTAACCTAATTATCTATCCAATTATATATAAAGGTCCACCTAGTCTAGCCCAATACAAATTATGCTTTAATGACCAAGTTTTTTTAACCTAAATGGGCTACATCTTACATGCCAAGACTTGATTCTGTTAGATGTATGTCCTAAAAGCCAACTAGATTTTTGATTTTTGGTTCATACATTGTGATATTATTATGTAATGAATATCTTTTTATTTAATGACAGTTATCTTTCATTCCAATAATATTTATTAAAGACTCAATTCTTAAGAGTTGAGAATATGAGTGACGGATGATCTTTAGAATAAATATTATAAAATAGTTATTGATTGTAGGATTAAATATCACATATCTTTAATGTGGAAGACCAACATAATGTGTTTAACCCTATAATTAGTATGAGCTACTAATATATATATGATGGTGAGTCTTATGCCATTTAATATGAGTTACTAAGTTAATAATTATGGATCACGTGTGAGACAAGTGGACTGAACATAACTTGAAGAAATAATGAATCACATGGATGATTTACTTAAGTCACTGATTCATTATTAAGTTATGATTGTGTAACTAATCCTCAGATCTAAGGTGACAGAGTTGTCTCATGAATATATAATTGGAATTTGCTTATGCTTTAGGTATCCGTTCATAACTAAAATGGATACTTGTAGATAGTGGCTCTAGTTGCATATGTATGGAGGCAAGTGTTCATAAACAAGGAATCCATTGCCTTGAGTAAACAAGGAGAATATCCTATGCAATCCGATAACATCTTGATTAGGAAATCCTTGGCTGGGGTAATTATGATTAATAGGAAAGGGGTTTTACATTAATCATATTTAGTCGAGATGTATCTTGGATTTGGTCATAGAATCAAGTTGATGGATTTGACTATTCCATGATCCTCACTTGATCGAGATATTTTTCAATGGAAGGATTTAATTATACGGTAATCATAGATAAATGGTTCATGGATAATCAATACCTTTATTATTAATTGCATATATGTTGCTAGACATCACTTATACTTTATAAGAATGATTAAAGGACAATTTATTAATTGTTCACTTAATTGATTAAAGTGTTTTAATTAATATTAAAGAGTTTAATATTAAATTTCCATTTTAAATTAATAATGAACCTATAAAGTCATACAAATTAAGATTAACTCAAGCACGACGAGGACTTGATTTGTACCTCGAGTAGGAACATGAGCATCTTCTGAAGTTAAAGTCCGTAAATATCTAGCTAATGATAATGTATAATATATAAGTGTTATATATTGAAGAAGCTTGGCACATGTCATCACAAAAGAGTTTGTAATGACATGTGTTTGTACAACAGCTTGACACGTGTCATCACTATAAGGGTTTTACAATGACATGTGTGAAGAAAGCAGCCTGACACGTGGTATCAATATAACTTGACACGTGTCATCATAAAAGAGTTTTATAATGACATGTGTCAATAGAGCTTAACACATGGCATCACAAAAGAGTTTTGTAATGACATGTGTTTGTACAACTATATGTGAGAGTTTCTTACTCATATTTTCATAGTTATAATACGACATACTTACTATAACAAGGTTATCATAGTAGGAAACTTGAAAGAGGAGAAGGAGTTCTTCATCTTCAAGGATTGAATAGCTTTGTTTCAGATTGGTTGTGTGAGATAATTTAGAGGATATGCAATTGTGAATCTCTAACAAAAACATCATCAGTAATCAAGAATTGAATTCTACACTTCAAAAGTTATAGTACTTTTCTTTGTGTTCTTCACATTCATAAAAGGAAATTTATTTCCTTTTCCAACTTAAATCCTCAATTACAACTTGTAACCTTAACTTCCATGAGATGGAAAATGTTTAATGCTTCTGTTGTGCCTTTGCATGTGTCTTTTTCCACTAGTGGTTTCAGAGCCAATCGTTGATAATTGAGGATTTTTAATAATTCAATGAGAATTGGATAGAAAAAGTTAATTTGATTGCATGTAGGATGATTTTGGGCTTAGGAATCCATTTGATGTGTTTCTTTGATCTATTCTTATGGTTTGTAAATTTAATTATTTACATTAGGGTTGTAATTAATTAATTTTGGCACCCTTTGATTTTGTAATCTTATTTCACCTTGGTATGCCAAGGTTTATAAATTGTAAAGTGTAACAAGTGAAGAAATTTGAAGATTCAAGAATCAGGGAACTAGAACATCATGCAAGAAAACTGGATCATCATGATTTGATTTAGGCTTTTAGTTTTCTTGTAACTTATTATAACCCTAGGTGCCGAAATTTAATTCGTGGCTCTAAAATTAAATTAGAATTAGCCCTTAATCATCTGAATTTATTTATCCGCTTTCATATGCATGGGATGTATGTTTAAAACGGATGTATGCTGGTAAGACCTAATAAAGACTAAAATCTTCTAATTAATATTAAGTTGATAAATGGTACGATTTAGAAAATTGATTTCATGGCTCTCCACTATGTAAAAAATAAAGATTTTTATGGTCTTAATAATCGATCATGGACAAACTTTGAGGGTTATGAAAGATCATATGATAAATTTGTTGAATTTCATTAAGCATTTGATGTTATAAGTATAATTGCTATTAGTGGCTAATATGTCGACTCACGATGAGGTTCTAATAATGCAATTATATTTATTGGATAATGGGATTGACTTAACTATGTAAATGGACCAATAATCAACTAAACGTGAGGTTCAAAGTACTAGGAGCCGAAGTGTAAATGATTGGATCATGCATGAGATGCATAAAATATTAGATATTTACTTATAAAATGTTAATAACCCAATAATTGACGAAACATGAGGAATAATAAGATTTGGTAAGAAACCAATACCCGCTAGAATTCCACCAATGAGGATTTTCGTTTCTCATGAGGAAGTGTGAGATTCGCCAAGTTAGTAGGAGGCATCATTTTGATTTAGAATCACAATCAAAATGAAATTACAGAACAAGTCACTACTAATCTACTATTCTTTGCAGATTTAAAAATGGCCCCCTTAATCCACTTACAAGCATACTTGATGTTAACCGGTTGACTGGATCGAATTTCATTGACTGCTAAGGAATTTGAGAATAGTTCTCAATTCTTAATGTAATTAAGCTGAGTATATGAATTCTTTGAAGGTCAAGGAAGGTAAAGGATATGGCAGAAAGTAGGATGCTTGAGAAGGATGAGATAGTTTTGAAAATCGGGACTAGAGCAAGTGTTGCTGCAATTCCTTGTCTACTGAATGTAAATTAATATTAGAGGATTACTTATATATACCTAATGCATAAAAACATCTTTTCACTTTCTTCTTTAGTAGTTAAGAATTATAAATTCAAGTTTGCAAATGATGTTTGTCAAGTTCATTTTGGAAATGAATGTATTGCATATGGTACTTTAAATAATGGTCTCTATTATTTAAATTTATATGTAGATAAAATTGGAACACGTAATGTGAACATAAATGCCAAAGCAACCAAAGAACTAAATCTGAGATACTTGTGGCATCTTAGATTAGGTCATATTGTAGAAGAAAAAATCACTAAGTTGGCCAAAATGGGATTAGTAAATTTCATTAGTTTTGAACTATATTTGACATGTGAATCTTGTCTTCAAGGCGAAATGATAGGATCACCTTTTATAGGATAAAGAAAATGAGTCTCAATTGTTTTAGGACTGATATATAGTGATATATGTGGACCTTTTTAACATTATGGCTCGTGGTGGTTACAGTTACTTCATTACCTATACTGATGATTTATCACGATATGGGTATTTGTACCATATGAAGTACAAGTCAGAATCTTTTGAAGAGTTCAAAGAATTCATTGTTGAAGTAGAGAATCAAACATGCCTAAGTGTTAAAGTCCTTCGATCTGATCGAGGTGGTGATTATTTAAACAGTGAGTTTGATCAATTCCTAAAGGAACATGGCATTGTTTCACAACTTACTCCCCCTAGAACACCACAATTGAATGGTGCATTCTAAAAGAGGAATTGCACCTTGTTAAATATGGTGCGATCAATAATGAGCTTTACTATTTTACCCACTTCCTTATGAGGATATGCCCTCCTTACAACGTTATACCTTTTGAACAAAGTGCCTTCCAAGTCTGTTCCTAAAACTCCATATGAGATATGGAATGGCAGGAAACCTAGTCTTAAACATGTTAAGATTTGGCTTGTCCAGCTTTTGTAAAAAAGCTAAAAGTGGACAAATTAGAAGCCCAATCTGTTAAAGGCAGATTTGTTGGATATCCTAAAGAAAAAAAGGGATATTATTTTTATCTTCCTATTGATATGACTATTGTTATTAGCAGGGATGCTCTGTTTCTTGAAAGTTAGTTTGTTCAAGAAAGTGGGAGCCAAATGAAGATAGAATTCGATAAAGTGTCATTTGAACAGTAAGAAGATTCAGAATTCGATGAAGTGTCATTTGAACAGTAAGAAGATTCGGTTTGATATGGAGAAAAATCGCATGAGTATAATTCAATTGATCAAATCAAAGCTTAAATCATAATATTAGATTTAAATAATACGACGAATGACTTTAAATAATACAACCAATGACTTTAAATAATACGACTAATGAAAGTTTAACATTTTTAGCCATTATATTTTCCTTTCTATTTGTAATAATAGAAATTGTAATGTAGTTTATGTTCAAATGTCAATTGATATAGTATTATAAAATTTGGGACGTTTATATTTTTTTCTAATTGATGAAAATTGATTAAAAGTAGAATCTTTTTAAACTATAATTTTATTTTACTTTTTAATTATTCGTAAACATTAATGCCTTAATCATAATAGAAGAGATTCTTCAATTTCATATTTAATATAATATTGACTAGAATAGTTCAGATCCCTTAGAACCAAATTTACTCCAATTTTTCTATTTTTTTATTATGTATGGAGCTTAAAGCCAAATATATTCTATTTTTTCTGCTTTTTTTACTTATGTATGGAACCTTTTTCTGAGTGAGGTAAACATTTGTTAGTAGATATTAATTACTACTAGTCTACATCAAATTGATCTAAATAACAATAGTTTAAATCTAATCTAATATGTATATATTAAAACTGAAATAAAAAGAATGGTTTAACCAGAGCTTGCCACATAGGATTATTAAAAAAATGACATTTGTCACTTTTTTATAAATACCAATCTTTAAAAGTCATTTTTTTTCTCTTTAAATCTATAATTATAATAATAACAACCTTTTAAGTTTTAACTTTTACATATACTTCTTTTGTTTTTATTTTATTTTATTTTTATATGGTATTTTTTAATTTTATATATATATATATATATATATATATTAGATTTCATATTTTTTTAATTTTAATTTTTCCTTATTTACTAATTTGAATTACATTAATGAATTTTGTGTTCTCTTTTGTTTTCTATAATTTAATCATTTTTTGTTTATTTCTACTTATACTCATTTTAATCTATTTGTATCTTTTATTTTTTTCAGTAATTTATTTTTTATTTATTAATTGTAGAAAAAAGTATAGATATTATTTAATTTTAAAATCTTTTATGATTTCTATCTACAAACAATCTTAAAGAATAAAGTGAAAAATTTATTTTAATAAGAAGATAGTGAAACAATTCAAGTTTTTCTTAAGCCATATCAATTTTTTTATCTTTATGCTTCTATACTTTAATTTTATTTTTTATTTTTAATTAGTAATAGATTTAGAATTAATTAAATATACTTTTTTATTTTTATTTTTTGCATTTCATAGATTTTAACATTGTTTATATTAGTTTTCAACATTCAGATCAAGAATTTATACGTTAGATAAATGAAATCGGATTAGTCAAATGAAACTGATACTAGTTAAGAACCAGGAGACTTTTTAAGATCGGTTTCTTCTGAGCTAGAACCGGTACTATTGAATCCAATCCCAACTGATCATAAAAAGTAATTTACTTTAATTCATTTTTTATTTTTCTAAAATTGATTGGAATCGGCTGGAATTGGAATTGTGAACCGGAAGTGGCCGATTCTATTTCCATAACGTCTACTTTTATATATGCTATGATAGCTATTATATTTAAGGAGATTCTTACCTAGGTTTGGTTTATACACCATAATTAATAGAAAAATGACACGTATGTATAAATGTTATATTTTGGTAGTGGATGACTGACACATATACTTCATCATTTAAAATTAATGAATATGTGTAAATCATCTATCAGCTTAGTGTATAAATGAGGACATACACCAATCTTGGACAAGAAATTTTCTTATAT
The DNA here is from genome assembly GCF_019578655.1 of Ricinus communis. Taxonomy (NCBI): domain Eukaryota; kingdom Viridiplantae; phylum Streptophyta; class Magnoliopsida; order Malpighiales; family Euphorbiaceae; genus Ricinus; species Ricinus communis. Next base: position 27,407,217 of record NC_063256.1, read on the forward strand.
TTATATTTGATATATAAATTAATGTCAATAGAAAATATTTAACACATATGCTCTATTAACTATTTAGTTTATGTGAAAAATTATAATAATTTATTTAAAAATAACTAATATAATTATTATATAAGACATAATAAATTTAACCATTAAATATAAATATAAAATTAATTTATAAATACAATTTATATATATATTATTAAAATATTTATTTAAGTTCCGTACAAAATATGAGTATTAAACTAGTTACGTTATAATTCTATATATATACAACAATCTTTTTGTTAATAAGAGAGAGAGAGAGGGAGAGAGAGAGAAGTTGCTTCTCCCACGGTACCAAGCGGACTTTAAACGGTGAAGAAGAAATTGGTCTTGCTGGGTCGTTCTCGCTTTACCTAAATAGATAGACACGGAGACCATGGCCGTTTAACGACAAAAATTATAGTCATTTTCACAGTAGTTTGGTGTAGAGATAAGCTTGTGTATTCACGCGGACTCACCAAGATATGGACCCCAAATTTCTTGGACTTGGACAGCTACTCTTTCCTAGTCACCAACCTCAGATATTGAATTATCTTTTTAATTCCAAAACCCTCGTTAGCAGACTGCATGAATGAATCCACATACTAGATTTTTAAGGTTAGAGACCATTTTTTCATAAAAAAGAAAAAAGAAAATTCAAACACCTAATTGACCCAGAAAAGCTAAAGAACAATCTAACCGATGCATGAGAGACAAGACCTCCGCTGTAAGAGCATAGAATAATTCTCTCTTCTCTGGGGAGGTCTGAACCTAAGGAACTCCACATTTTTATCTTCTTTTGTCAGATCGTCAACAATAAGGGCCCATGTAGCTTGTAAGATTGGCCTAATATCAAAAGCATCCAAAGCTCTTTGACTGCAACCTGTACATGACGCTTCACCAACCATGAAATGGACATTGCCACTATGTACAGGCCATATTGGACAAAGTACATTACTCGGACAGGATATGTCATGATGGACTCCATGGATAGACAGAAATTAAAATTCAAAGGACATAATATGAAAGAATTTTAGGCTATGCAAAATCCTGGAAACCCAGATGGAAAATGAGATTGACTTCATCAGAATCCAACTGGCATGATTGGCTAGAAATGCAGGACTTTTGCTTTATTTCATGTTTTGTCTTTTTTTCGTATTTCATTTTTCACCCCGAAGAAAGAGGTGATTGTTTATCTGTTTAGATAGTAGTCAGTCTAGAATTAAAAAGAGATCATCTAGTAATATAAATGCACGCGGTGCATTATAGAATGACCCCTAGTACTTTAGCTTGATGATGGCTCACACAAACCGAACCCAATTGACAAACAAACAACTTTGCTGCTTGAATTTATCATGCTAGAGAATGTTGTGAAGTGTGCTACAGAATGTTGTGAAGTGTGCTACAGAATAGTGCAAATACTTAGCCGACAAAATTTTGGTAAATTCTTGAGTGCTATAATCTAGGAGAATATGCAAGATGTCATTCATCCAAATTATTTCAATTGCCCTCTCATGATTTGGTACAGAGAATAAATATGAAAATAATTCTAATTATTAAATTGAACTGTTTCATATGTGTTATAATATGTTTTTTTTCTTCTCATAAACCATGTGAAAGTAATCATGTGAGACCCACAATTTATATAAGAAAATGAAACGATATAGTGGGCAAAATCTAGAAAATTTTTCAAACAATACAAGGGCTCTATGCTAATTAAATATATACTTCTATCATCAAATCATTGAAAAAATAAAAGTTAAAACATAATGCCTACTCCAACCATTAGTCATCTTTGGGAAGTTTATTCTTGAAGAATTTTCGTCAAAAGCGCACAAACTAGTATGCAGCAAGATTAAACAAAAGCTTGAGTAGTAACCTGAATCATGCCAATAACTGCTAATTAAATCAGAAGCTATGTAATTGTGAAGCCAGCAACTGAAGTGGTGACTGGCAATACTGCTTTCTGAAGCCAAGAAGTGCATTCACAGAAATTAATTATAGCAAATGTGATAAAAGATTGACTACCTTACCTTGGATTCTAAGTACTAAGTAAAAGTTTGCTTTTTTCTTTTATTTAAAAAAGAAAGAAAAAAGAGAGATGCAGGGAATAAGAGAACTAGGACATCTAGAAAGTTTATTGTCCACAAATAAATGCTGATATTGACATCAATACAGTTTATTTACCAAAGGATGCATGCATATCCTCAACTCTGCCTTTTAAACATCTCTCTATATTCCATGCCAGGACAAATACTGCTCAGGACCCCATGAGCTCTTTATCTTTATAATGAACCTACCAAGAATGGCTGCAGAAATATGTCTATCCAACCACACAGTTCCAGCATTGAAGAGATTATAAAGAAAGTGATAACAACTTCTATAGCTATTGGAATTCTAATTCCATTATCGACTGAAACAAAGAACTTTCTGTTAGGTGAAAGAAAATTGGCAATTGAATTTTAAATGAACACTACATGCTCGACTCTTGCAAGTTAAAAAAGAAAGAAAAACATAACATCCTGCTTGAAATAGAAGTGACAAGTGTCACCTGGGCAGCACAAAGACCAGTTTGTTCTTTTCAAGAAACTATAAATCTTTTTGTTGCTTTCCTCTTTTCTATCAAAGAAGAGAAACATAGGCAGCTTGTCTTCCTGAATAAGTGGCAATGTACAGTGTCTATTTGTATTGATCTCAACAGTGACAGGAATGGGACAAAAGCAATTAGCTAGCTAAATGTAATTTCCAATAGGAAGGGTAACATGATAGGTACAACCACAAGGCAAAAGAGAGAGAGAGAGAGAGAGAGAGAGAGAACACGGTATCTTACCTCATTCATTTAGATATCCTGAAAGCAAGCACTCCAATTAATTTATTCATTAGCTATAAATCCTGTTGCCCTTCTTCAACATTTGGGTAAATAATGCAAGGAAAAAGTGTCTAATCCTGTTTTAGAGTATGACAAACAGAGTCTCCCACCAAAACATGAGTAATCAAATAGAGGGAAAAGGGTACGACCCAGAATCACCAGATGCAAAACCTGAAACCTTTTCCTTTCAACAGCTCCCCCAGACTCAAAGGAAGAAGAAGGACTGCGCCAAGAACAGTAAGAGGAGGTTCAGTGATGAGCAGGTCAGGTTACTAGAGTCAATTTTTGAGTCGGAAACAAAACTTGAGCCAAGGAAGAAGTTGCTGCTAGCAGGAGAGCTTGGTCTTCAACCTCGGCAGATTGCTATATGGTTTCAGAACAGAAGAGCTAGATGGAAATCAAAGCAGATTGAGCAGGAATACAGAAAATTAAGAGCCAGTTATGACAAACTAGCTTCCTGTTTTGACTCCTTGAAGAATGAGAGACAGTCTTTGATCATACAGGTAACTTTATCATAATCCTCACCAGATAGAGAGACTTTTAAGAGATTTAAAGAAACCAATTTCTTTTGCTTCTTTCCCTTCTTTGAACAGTTGCAGAAACTAAACGAACTATTGGGTCAACCATGTGATGAGAATCGGACTTGCAAAGGTGTGGACGACTGTACAACTGCCATTACAGCAGATAATAGAAATGTCAATAGTGATTCTGAAGCACAACAAGGATTAAACAATAGAGTATTCATTAGTTCAGAAGAGAATCAGAGCAGAGAAATTTTGCACTCGGTTGATGAGGAACATGAACATTTGAACAGTGATGAATACACAGATGGCTCATTAGCATCCCCTGATCAATGGTATAGTTTTGATTCCAGCGGACAGTTTGATCTGTCAGCTAGCAGTACACAATGGTTCAATTTCTGCACATGAAGTTTTGGTTGTTTACTCAATAAACAGCCTCCAGGCATTGGATAGACCTTCACAGGGAAACAGGTTAGATCAGCATGAGAAGTCTAAGGTAGCAGTTCTATAGCAGGAATTATAAATCAAGCATCCCCATTGTAAAAAGGATTAAGATATTTCCACTTCATACAGAATTACTAGCAGAATTAGTTAGTGCATTCTTGTTATTCAAGACTATGTATGTAGTAGATTGTATGCAGGATAACATGAACCAAATGCATACAGAGTGAGAATGCCTGAAATGATCAAATGCATGTACTTGTATCATCAAGGAATTACCTCTACCAACTACATAACTTTCGTTTTCTTGTCATCAAAGCTTCAAAGATATGTCTTGGCATATATTTTTGAGGTTTATCCTTTGGGAAAATAAGTCTAGATTCCAGAAAATTTTCAAAGAAACTAGGAAACTATTAGAAGATGCTTATACTTTCATGGTGTTTGGAAAAAAATAAAATGCAATAATTCAATGTAAGTGAATTTTATTTAGTTAGTTCCCATGCTTGGAAAGGTCACCATTGTTAGAATTGATTTCTTTCAAGTTATAAGATAAGGCATTTTTCAATTCCTTCATGAGTGAAATTGAATTGAATTCTTATAAATGGTTTTGCAAGATATCATTGTTTTTAAATGGTTCTGTCCTTCCCAATTTTGAGGTTCAAAACAACAGTCCAGAAAGTATTATGATATCTGTTACGTATATATAGAGTATTTGTATAATGTTTGCATCATTGATTTTTCTTTAAACTATTCGGCCAATTCATTGAATACCTTATGTGGGGTAAATTATAATATGAACCCCGGACTATGTAGCTACATGGTTCTAAGGGTCTAAATGTTACTCTTTATATTAGTGATATGTCATTTTGTACCTATAATTCAAATTTATAAATGGTTGTAGTTTTGGGTAAATTATAACATGAATTCTGTTCCATAAAGCTATATGGTCTAATCCACATATACATATGCGTTAGATGCTGACGTGACGTGTGCGTCAGAAGCTGACACGAATTTCTTTTTGAAACAATATTTTATATTCACTAAATTTGTACTAAATGTTCATTAACTTATGTTCATTAATATGCATTGAATGTTGATTGTTTAAACGTTAAATGTTTATTATTTGTTAACTTATGTTTATTGAAAAAATATTATATGTTATGTCTATACTATATATGTTCGTTTAAATGAATTAGAGAATATGATTTTCATTAATGACGAATATCTATTGATAAATTAATAAATATTATATCTATAAATGATGAATGTTTATATTAATCCTAATTTTTTTTCAATATGCATCATAAAAACAATGAAAACTTTCATAAATACTCAATATTTTCAATTGAAAATATTGATGAATATTATATATACAGGCAATGAACATTGCAATACCAAATAATTAACATTAATATAAATACTAATGAATAATACATGATACAAAATGAATATGAGCACTAACTGTAATGAGTTTTGGTTCACTGATAATGAATATTTAAGTATAAAAAAATTAATTATTATAAAATATTACATCTATGTGTTAGCACTTTTTTCTGGGTCCAAATATCGAGGGAATTAGAAAAAATTAATGATAAAAGTTACTGCCTTTGTCAAGTCTCGGGAGGTTGAGGACGGGTGAATTTCAGTTAGATTTTGAGAATAATTAAACCAAAATTACTTTTCTACAATCAAATTGGACTCAATTATCAGAAAAATTAAGTTTGAGTAGCAAAATGGCGGTTTCTGTTAGTTGAGAAACTAAAATGCAAATTTTCTAAAAAAATTTACTCTTTAAAGCCAATCGGCGGCTCTATACAAAGTCAATCAGCTTAGCATAAAGCTGATTGGCTCTACATAATCTCGATTGACTTATTTTATGAATCCAATGCTGTTTTATGCATAGTTTGACTTAAAAATACCAAAAAGAACAAAAATAAAATACTAGAAAGTTTTTTTTAATGATAATTGCCAGAATTTTAAAACATTTTGATTTTTTTATTAAATATTAATGACTAATAAAGGAAATATTTTTCTTTTAAATTTAAAATACAAGCTTATCTATTGCCTTCGGGTTTCCTTAAAAACTCTACCTCTATAAATTCATTGTTAAATTCTATTTCTAGGGTTAGACATTATTAGCAAGTCTGAGCATTATTAGCAATTATTAGCAGTTCTGAAGTAGAGACATATCTTGAAAATACTAAATACTACAATCATTTAATGGGAGAGCTTTTCTTTTTTTTGGTAACTATAAAGTAAGTCACTAAGAAAGAACTTGAATTAGGAAAGTTTTTTTTTTGAACAACATAAGATTTTCTCAACCCTAGGCAATATTGGATTCTCATCCGATCTTCAATTCAACTACCTTATCATCTCTAGAGACTCGAAAATCAGGAACCTATGGTGATAACTTGAGGATTCCCTTAAATCCAGAATCATCAACATATCTTTCTCCTTACTGGTTCTTTTATTTTTATATTTTATATAATTTATAAAATCAGATTAAGGTTTCTTTTTATGAATTTACATGTTTCAGTAGTATTGGGTTTTGAATATGATAACATGATCTATGCTGGATTTTGAATATGATAATATATGATTTTTATTGGGTTTTATATCTGATGATTAGAAATATTAGGGCAATATGATTTATATCTTTCTCTAAATGATTATGTGATTGTATCAGACTTTTAGGGTTGCATATTCAAATCTAAGATCTGCCATGTAAAATTTTCTAGCCTTCTATCAGTTTGCTCTTTTCTATGTTTGCTGTTATTTTTTATATGTTTTGATCCATTTTAATTCGTTTGTTTATGCCTTTTATTTCATTATTTTGAGTTTTTAATTGTTCTTTTTTATTTTTTGTGCATGTGAAATCGATTCTTGGGCGTGAGAATTTGAAGAAAAGTCAGAGAACCGACCTGACCAAGCCCTAGAGTCGATCGGCTCTATGACCTAAACTATTCTGGTCTACACTAAAATTTTTCCTACTTCGGATTTTTGTGCAATTTTGATCCACTTTGTACCTTGTAAGTCTATTTTATGCGTTTTTCTTTCAATTTCTTAGTTGTAGGAGGATTGTGATAGCTAGATTTAATTTTTTACACTTTAATTTCTGTATTATTTTGATAGATGCCTAATATTTGTTGTGTGAGCATTTAATTAAAGTTGAACATATAGATTTTAGGCTTAAAATTGGACTTTAACATGAAAAAGTAGTCCATTAGGTTAAAGGATGGTAAAACAGACTTAAATTAAAATCCATATAGATTTAGTAGATTTTATCATGCTTTAATTAATTAATCAGGCCACACTAGAATAAGAATCATCCAATTGGCCTTTAATATAAAGAGTAGTCCATTTAGGTTTAAAGGCTGTACTTAAATATATAATTTGTAATTGGTCTAAACTAAGTGAGATTTTATGCATAATTAAATAGTTAAATAGACTAACAAATCAAACCAAGGTTAGGCTTAATAAAATAGGCTAGAGGAACTCAGATGCTATAATGGATGCTTGTAAGAAATACAACTATTGCATTTATAAGGAATAGCCAATTAAACAATAAAATTAAAGACTAAAATAGATAAATAAGGAAGTTGGCTTTCAGATCCATCTCTGGATATGGCGAAGCTTCCTTATGAAATCGAGAAACGCCACTCAATTAGAAAAAGTGTCTTAGAGAATCACCCAGGTGTCAACTCCCATCTTCGCGCTAGTCTTTGTGATTAGTTAGCGTACTCCTGTTAGGTTGAAAAGCTTGGTATTATCATAAAAATCTAGAATTCAGAGTTACATAAAGTCCGATGATGAGAATGTTTAATTGGCTAATGGTTAAGAGGAGAAAAGGGCATTTTAATCCCTGAAATCCTAAAAGAATTGCTTAAAAGCTAGAAAAAGTTCAAAAAGCCCAACTCCATAATCTAAACTTGCGCGTGTCCAGTTTGAGCTCGCACAGATTTACTTTAAATATTATGACTTAACCTGTGGGCCCATGATCGGTGCTAGAGAATGGGTAGATATAAAGTCTCTGAATCACATAGCAAGTCTAATCTTAACTGAAACCTCAGACTTGCAAACTATCAATAATAAAAATCCATAGTAATTACCCCACCCTAGATATAAATAAATATTTAAACACCTAATATTTAATCATGCCAAAAGTGTTAATGACTCAAACTATCTTACCACATACACAATTAATAATAACTCTAGACATCTGACGCTAGCTGCGGAGTTCCTAGATCAAATACCAAACAAAGTTTGAATAAGATTTTTGCCCTGCGGTGAAGGAAGAAGGGCTGTCAAAAGAAAATAACTGGAAATCCTATTTGTCACCTAGAAAAATAAAATTTGAAACTATCAGTTTCGAAAGTAAATTAAAATTATATAATAAAAAATATAGTGGAAATACAAATATTTATTTATACACGTATATATAAAAATATTCACTGCATAACCATGTCATGCCATTGCTACAAAAATCCAATTAATTAGAAATTAGGATGGGGACAATAACAGAACTCTAGACGCCAAATCTACTAACTCGTAGACTTTCTTAATTTCAATAAGATTGGCGCCTAGAGAGCAAAGCTCAACCACGGTTCTTAAATCTAGTCCGGTCATTTATTTCCAACTCAATGGTTGCCTAGAGAGCTAAGCTCGATCCAGGATATTTCCTCCGACAATTCCTAAATCCCGTAAGCCTAGAGAGTTGCGCTCGACTAATGCACATCATTATATATTTTTATTACTTGTCTCTGATTTACATCGGTGTACATACGGTCCTAACGCTACCCATTAGGTGCTACGTTCTACTGTATCCTCATCCTAGAAGGTTTATGGACAATAATAAAAACAATAATCATGATAATAATTAATAAATAACATTCTTAAATTTTTATAATGGTATAATAGCAAAATATTAATAAGATAATAATAATAATAATAATAACGGCATGGATGATGATAATAATAAAAAAATTAATAACCATAGTGATAATAACGTAAATAAATGACATGACAAGAAACTAATTGACTATAAGACTTTAACTCATAGATATGACGTCTTCCTACATACTGCTCACGCGTCTGGTGCAGTTGTTAGATGGGATGGAGGATTTAGGAATCCATAAAGATACTCCACCTAAACCTAGACTCTTTAAGAAATTTGGGTTATCTCCTACTAAAATTCTACATAACAGATTGATCGATGTCGTTAAATGTTTACCCGAAATCAAAATTTAGAACCAGTTAACATAAATTTATATTTACTAATAAATATCTTAGAGCCATCAAACTCAATCATTATACAAAGTTCACCTATTATCAATTAATCAGTGAATTATATATCTAATAATAAATTAAATATTTATTACTCCTCCATAACCTCGATATTATTTATTTATTTTGACAAATAAGATCTCTTAAATATAATAAATCATTTATTTATTCTTAACTATTCATTTAACCACTAACTATTAAATCAAATCTCGATTAGCCACAATTTATAATTAAATAACAATTACTCATAGAATTCCTAAATTTAGCTAACAAATTCTTATTTAAAATAATTAGCTTCTTTATTTAAAATAAATTGACGAGAAATTTGATTTTCTTAATTAATATCTAATTAGCCTATATCAAATCAATAATTTACTCAATAGACCTAAATTCCATAATTAATCCGTAATTAATTAATAAATCTAATTATTAGTTAAATACTTGAAATATAAATAAATGAATAATTAAATAAATTCAGATTCAGAAATTATTGTACCGAGAATGGAGGCTCGCGGACGCCTGAGAATGGAAATCAGATTCTCGCCAAGCGTCCCGAGGTCACTAAGCCCATCGACGAAAAATTTTCCACGGTGATGAAAATGCGATTCAAAGGTACCAACTTGTGGATCGAGACATGGGTAGTCTAAATACGTGGTTACTTTCACCTAACAACCATCAGAAGACAACCAAATGGCCCAAAAATCGAATATCTTCAGCGAGGCAAGTCCACCTTCGATCACCAGCCAAAATACATCGTTGGGGGCTGCCAATCTCTAGACTTACATTTTAGAAGGCGTGGGGCATGATCCCAGTCTCAGATCTGCTAGGAAATACCAACAACTGATTGAATTAGCAGTAATAGTGTTAGCACCCATTTTTCGAATCTAAATATTAAGAGAATTACGAAAAACCCTGTGATGAAAATTATTGCCTTTCTCGAGTCTCAGAAGATGGAGGATGTGCAAATCAAAATTAATTTTCTATAATTAATTTGGACTCAATTGGCAAAAAAGTTTAAGTTCAAGGAGTGGAACGATAGTTCTTACATGTTCGAGGACTAAATTGACCAATTTTCAGAACCTTTCACCCTCGAAGCCAATCGGTTGCGTACAGCCGAATCTGCTGCGCATAGAGCCGAACGTCTACATGGTGCCGATTGGCTAATTTTCAAAATTCAACGCCGTTTTAAACGTGTTTTTGACTTAAGACGCCAAAATTAGTAAAAATAAGTTTCTAGAAATTTTTTATGATATTTATTGGGATTTAATATATATATATAATCAATGCTATCGGAATAGATCCTTCAAGCATTTTATAATTATGTGTCTTTATTTGAAAAACAATGCTCTTTAAAATATTTTTATCATTTAAAGAAATTGTAATGTTTGGAAAATAATTAAAAGAAATTGGTCCTTTATTAAGGCTTGACTCAACAGTACCTAATAAAGAATCATAGAAATTTATAAACCTAGCATCTCTAAGGACTGTTAAGATGGAAGTATCTAAACCTTCTTTGGTAAGGGGCTTTATTTCTACCTGGACAAGGCCTATATGAAAATACTTATAGTTTTTTTCTTTATGCTTCTGGAGGGTATTTGGATTCAAAAGATAAATTTCTTGAAAAGGCTTTGAAATTTGAATATCTGTTTCTTTAGTTTTGATAGTAAAATCAGTTTTGAAGAGAGGAAACTTTGAAAACTCATAGATTTGCTTCTTTTGAATCTTGGGTATTTCCCAATATCAATATGCTTTGAAAAATCTTCAATAGTGATTTCCTCACCATTTACTAAACCTTTAGATCTTGAAGACTCAGAGATAGAAAAGTTTGAGAAAGAAGAAGATCTATAGAAAAAAAGTTCTAAATTCATTTTAAAATAAATCAAGATAACTTTCTAAACAAACATGAACCAAGCCACTAGATTTGCTGCACTTACACCAGACGAGACTTACTACTATGCATAAATGAACAAGTTTGTTTATCAATGATATGATGTAGATTAAAATGATTTTAAAATCTCCTTTATGCAGGTATTCTTTCTTCCCTGGAACCCTGTTGGCTTTGATACCAATAATAGTATGAGACTAACAAGTTTTTGGTGTGCAGGATCCTCAGACGAGGCAAGCATAGAGCATACACTTGTTCAATCTTAAAAGAAATGCAAAATAAGAAAATAAGATAAAATAACAAGCTTTTGATTATTGATGAATGAACAAATGTACAAACTTTGAAATAAAAGCTTTAAACAAAAGAAATATAACTTACAAGAGTAATAAAATACAAGAGGAAGGTGGTTTCTTACTATCACTCTCACACTCTCTCTTTTCTCACTATATTTCTAATGGTATGACTTGAAGAATACAAGAGGCTCTTGTTATTTTTCAGTCTGCTTTCTTCTTTGGAAAACTCCTCTATTTATAGAGGTCTTTAGCCTTCAAGCCTTATTATTGAAGCTTTGGATGCTCTTCATAGTGGAGTGAGGGGCTCCACGACTTTTAGATGCTTTTGATAATGGAGTGGGAGGCTCCATGACTTTTGCAGAAGTTGTCTGCCACGCTTCAGAAGTGAGGAATCTTTTACTTTAAAGAAGGTGCAGAGTCTTTTGTCTTCTTTCTTTTCTTTTAAATGACTTCTTTCTTTTTTTTATTTTTTTTATTGGGCATTTGGCCCATTACAAAAATATTTTGGGCTGCCATTTCTGGTTTTCAACCCAAGGGCTTTACAAAGATATTATTTGATGGGCTTGAATATCTCAAAACAGTCATCTTCGTTCGAGTCACCATCTAGATCTATTGCTGCTGAGCTGGTGCTAGAAGAGGAAGATGAAGCTTTAGATTTTCCTTTGGAAAAGGCGGTTTCCGACAACTGTTTGATCAATTGTAAGAAATCTTCTTCTGTTTGAGTCGCTGCTAGCTTTGGAATAATGAAGGACTTCTGTGCTAGGAAAGTGGTATGTTCTTTCGAAGGTGGCAAGAAGCTATTCTTTGAAAGTAAACTTTGTACCATCTTTAGAGATAATTTTTCTTGGTGGTTAAATTTATCCCACCATTTAACTTTGAATCTTCAGGCAAGGATGATCTCTCCATCTGCTGCTTGGTTGAACTGGAAATACCATACACATACCCAGGGGAGAAAAAAGTTTGAATAAAATAGAAGTAAAGGGGGAAAATGTCTTTCTATTTTGTTTAGTTTATAGTGGGCTTTGAATAGATTAAACAGAGGTAGAACTTCTGGAATTATGGTCTCAGGAACATTGTCATAAAAATTCCACCATTGTTTAAACCAATATGGTAATTTTGAAGTTTGGATTGTGCTTGTGTCAAAATAGAAAAGCCAAGAATGGCTTTGTCCTTCGTGTTTAGGCTTGATGGGTAGGTTCTTTGAAGGGAAGTTGGAAAAGATCTTGGTGAATGTAAATCTATTCCCCAATCTGTAGGGTGGAGGATTCTTTGGATGGTGCATGTGGAATATGCAGGGTCTTTATGGTCTTTATGCTTTTTGAAGTGTTTGAACTTTGCAGAACTAGTTACCTCAAGGATAGACTGCTCTTACGGGGTTATTTTCTAATATTGACAAATATACCTCTCCTACGGGGTTGTTCTCTTATGTTAAAAGATATAGCTTTCTTACGGGGTTGTTTTCTAATATGGACAAATATACCCCTCTTACGGGATTGTTTTCGCATATTCACAAATATACTACTTTTTTGGGATTGTTTTCTCATGTTGAAAGATATAACCCCCCTTAAGGGGTTGTTTTCTAATATCGACAAATATACCACTCTTACAGGGGTGTTCTCTAATATTGACAAATATGCCCCTCTTACAGGGTTCTTTTGTTATATTGAGAACCACTTTTTGGGGTTGTTTTCTCATGTTGAAAGACATAGCCCTCTTACGGGGTTGTTTTCTAATATTGACAAATATACAACTCTTACAGGGTTGTTTTCTAATATTGACAAATATACCCCTTTTACGACGTTGTTTTCTAATCTTAATAAATATAACCCTCTCACGGGGTCATTTTATAATATTGACAAATATACCCCACTTTTTTGGGGTTGTTTTCTCATGTTGAAAGATATAGCCCTCTTACGAGGTTGTTTTCTAATATTGATGAATATACCCCTTTTACGGTGTTGATTTCTCATATTGACAAATATACCACTTTTTTGGGGTTATTTTCTCATGTTGAAAGATATACCCCACTTATGGGGTTGTTTTCTAATATTGACAAATATAACCCTCTTACAGGGTCATTTTCTAATATTGACAAATATACCTCACTTTTTTGGGGTTGTTTTCTCATGTTGAAAGATATAGCCCTCTTACGAGGTTGTTTTCTAATATTGATAAATATACCCCACTTACGGGATTGTTTTCTCATATTGACAAATATACCACTTTTTGGGGTTGTTTTCTCATGTTGAAAGATATACCTCTCTTATGGGGTTGTTTTCTAATATTGACAAATATAACACACTTAAGGGGTTGATTTCTAATATTGAAAAATATACCCCTCTTACAGGATTGTTTTCTAATATTGATAAATATAACCCTCTTGCGGGGTCGATTTCCAATATTGACAAATATACCACTTTTTTAGGATAGTTTTCTCATGTTGAAAGATATACCCCTCTTACGGATTGTTTTCTAATATTGATAAATATACCCCTCTTACGGGTTTGTTTTCTCAAATTGACAAATATACCACTTTTCTGGGGTTGTTTGCTAAGATTGACAAATATACCACTTTTTTGGGGTTGTTTTCTCATGTTGAAAGATATACCCTTTTTACGGGGTTGTTTTCTAATATTGGCAAATATACCCCTATTTCGGGGTTATTTTCTCGAGGCTTTGATATATTCCAGGGTTTGAAGTACCATCCTAGAGGGAAAATTTTGGAAATTAGTTTTGAGGGGCTTTCTGTACAGAATCCTTCCTCAATAGTTAAAATGCTTTAAAAATTTTGCTTTTCTATATACTCATTGGTTTTGAAAAGTTTTGTTTGTGACAAAACTATTTCTTGAGAGTTGGGCTTTGAAATACTTTGAGAGCTCTGAGATAGGTTTTGGCGAAAAATTTCTATCTCAGGTTTTGAAATAGGGATAGAAAGTATACCTTTACCTTTGTTGGAAGAGGAGGATGTCTTTGGAGAGACTTCGAGGTAAAGTTCTATCATTTGCTTTGAATATTCTTCGACCCTTTTTAGAAATTCAGGATTTTACTGTGCAAGCCACTCCTGAATTTGTAATTACTGTTGGGCCGGATCTTCTTTTCTTTTGTCAATTTCTTCCTGGATGATCTCGGTTCAGGTTCTGATAGGCTTTGAAGAGGAGGGTAAAATCTCCTTTTTTGGGCTTTGAATAGGTTTTGAATTTGCTGTCGACTTTTCTTCTTTATCTTTTGCTCTCGATTTTCATGGCATTTTCACTCCTGTCTTTAGGATGAATTTGGATTTGCCAAAATCCTGATTTCATATCAAACTTTGAAAAAATAAAAGCAGAATGAAGCTTTTAAAGAAGATATTTTTTGTTTGGGTATCTAATCCACTTTAAAGCTTTATTCAATGGTTTGTAATTAATTACCAACCTAGGTGTTCCTATTTCTATCTCACTATTTTTGTTGACATAGAAAGCTGCACACGACTAGGGGGATCTGGATTTACTAATCATACCCTTTTGCTCTAAATCTTTTATTTCTATTCTACAATGGCTTTCTAGGGTTTCATTCATCTGGATGGGTCTTGCTTTGGTGGGAATTTGTTTATCACAAAAATCTTTTTTATATGGTAAATCTACCATATGCTGTTTTCTTTTCCAAAAGGCATTAGAAAGATGAGAACAAACTTCATTTTCAATCTTCTTTTGCAAATCAGAAATTTTTCTTTGGACAAAATCATTTTGCATTTGACTTTGGATTCTTTTCAAACCCATATCTTGTTTTAGGTGAAAAAGCTGGGTTTGTTTTCCTTTAATCAAAGCATTTATCTTAAAATTATAAATTGAGTGGGCTTTTATGAGATTGAGATTTCTCTTCTTTGGTTTTTCTATAAAAGGGAAAACAATCTTTGAATCTTTAGCATTAAAAATGATACCAGCAGTAGTTACTTTGAAAGGAGTAATTAAATTGATAAAAGGAGTTCCCAAAATAACCGTTTGCTGTAAATCCTTTGTAAGAATAAAAACATTTTTTAAAGCAATATTATTATTTAGAATTGCAGCTTCAGTTTTACCCGCAATTCTAATCTTTGAACTATTAGCTGAGGTAAGCCTTTCTTTTGTTTCTTGATAATACCTTTTAGGAACCAGCTCATAATTGATACAGTTGAGTATTATTTGGATCAAATATTTTCTTGAGGTAATTTCTTTTAAAACATTAATGAAGTTTTCTGGAACATTTTCAGAAACCTCAAGATTTTGAAAATCATTTTCTTCTTCAGAATCAGAATCACTATTATGTTTAAGAATCAAGCTTTGGAGTAAAACATAATCATTTTATTGTTTTTCTTTTAAATCTTTGAGCTCTGTTTTGATAGCTCTAATTTCTTTCTGAAGTTCTTGGATAGTAGGAAGAGGATTTTTTAACTTTTTCCCTTTATCCAAGATTATAGTAAGATCATAAGTGTTCTTACTAGAAGAGGGGACAAGGGTTTCAGTTTTTAGGATTTCTTTCAAAACTTGTTTTTGGATTTGGGGCTCGTTAATATGCTTGACGGCTTTAAGAAGAGCTTCTTATTGCCTAGTGAGCATATTAATATTCTTTGGAAAATCATCAGAATCTGATTCAGAATAATCGGATGAGGTTTTGATTTCATCAATTTGAAATTCTTCCTCACTATTCGAAAATTCTGATTCAGAGGAATTAACAAGAAGAGCTGAAATCTTGCTCAAAATTTCTTCTTCTATTTGGAGCTCATGAATTTTTTTAGAAAACTTGCAATACTTTGAAGTGTGACCCTTTTTCCCACATTTGTAGCAAGTAATTTTGCTAAAATCTTTTTTGAAATTTTGTTTTGGAAATCTAGAAGAGGATGGCTTTTTGTAGAAATTCTCTTTGTTTTTGGGAGTTTTTATATTTTTGAAAAAAAAAAACGTTTTTTCTTAAAATATTTAGAGAAATCTTCTTTGCATTTTCCTTTTAATGGGCTACTTATGCAACCTACACTTAAGGCAGTGAACCTATCGATGCGGTCTAGCACTAGTGAGTATCAAGGTCGTATCCCTGGAGATCGGGTAAACCTAAAGTTACTACTGTTCGTTATGTTATTTAATTTGAAATAAGGTGTGAGAAGTCTAAATTAATTAACTAATGCTTATGAATGCAAATAAAGGAACAACAACAACAACTGACAATAAAAAAAACAACCATAACAAAGAAGCAAACCCAAAGGGGACCTAAGTGATGAAATTCTAAGGTTGATTTTATAAATTGCCAATCTTGCTACCCGTGCCTAAATCCTGAATCAAACTCCGCTCCTCTCTCGAGCTCACTGAGTTCCTAAATCTGCACTAACCTAATGGAATCTCTTCCTATCAGATTATTACAAATTAGCATTAAGCGTGATTTAGAACTATTAAGAGCTGTTAATTCTTAATCCGGCGAGTGAATTAACCTTATCTCTAAGTGTTAATTACCAGTTCTTACTATTTAATTTCCAATTGTAAAAAGCATTTCTCAATGTCAAGAAATAACCCAAAAGACAATTAATTTAACGTCTCAAATTAATTGAATCAAATTTTATTACTAAACAGTAAGAAGATTACAAAAATGGCAGATAAAAAATTCAATATTTAAACACAAACCATCAACAAAGATGAACCCCAATAGGTTCGGCAATCCTAGTTACTCATAATGAAAGAAACAAATACAAAAGGAAATAAATAACAGAAAAGAAAATGAAACATATAACCGCTCTTCTATCGAATTGGAGTGGGAATGTCGCAAGTGCCAATTCTGAGACCAGCCTCAAATATGGATCTCGGATGTCTCGGTCAATCGTCTAGAAACTTCAATCTTTGCTTGAATCCTCCAAATCACTCCTTTGAACTGATGTTGGTCTCCCAAAATGTCAAGAACATAGGTGTAGAAGTGAGGGGTTGCGCGCGTAAAGAAGTTCAGAAATCAGAAGTGGAACCCCGTCTCATTTTGCATGCGCCTATTTATAGACAGAACTGCCTTCGCCGTGCAACGGCTCATGCCATGGGCCGTGCAACGGGCACCAACCTCCATGAAATGCAAAATTTCCAAAATTGTCCAGAAGAGGTTGTGCAAAAGCCTCAAAACTGCGCGCCAACAAGGAGTCGACTCCGATAAGCATCTAATACGCGTAAATCATCCAAATAGCTTGGTTTCTACCCATAAATCAATCAATCTCTATCGAGGAGTCTGAAAACCTAAAAAATTCATAAACATACCACAGTACGATCAAACAGGAATAAATATGACTCAAATACGCGAATAAACAACTGATAAACAGTCAATAAACATGCATAGAATCATCTACATCAAACTACCCCACACTTGAGAGTTTGCTTGTCCTCAAGCATTCAACAACTCTCTCCTCAAACAGAAACCAAATGACTCAATCAAATACATTGCAGAAAGTTAACTCAAAACAAGTCTCGAAACTCTGTGACGAATTTCCTTAAAACCCCCAAATCACTAAATCCTTGAGACAAAGAACAAAGTTAATAAAGCTGCTAAAATTAAAATGATAAACTATCTAAACTGAGAATTTGAGAACCATGCGTTACAAGATGTCACTCGAAACACACAAGTGTATATAGGTGAGAAGAATATTGCCAAGCTCTCAGCACAAAAGTACAGAAAAAGGTGCTTACCATAGGCTCGCTTATAGATCCGATCTCCACTACTGTGAAATAGTCAATAAACATGATCAAAGGGTCTTGAGCCAGGTTGTAATAGGGTTAATGGTAGGGTACGAAGAATTATGGAAAGTAAGCTGAAAGTTGTTGGAAAATTATGCAGGTAATGCAAGAATATGGCCAAGGATCAAACATTGTACCAAAATTAAACACTAAGTTGTTCTAATAATAAGATGATGCTCGAACTAAACCCTTATTCTTAAATGTATTTTATATATATAAATATATATATATATATATATATATATTTTTTTTCTTCTTTTTTTTCTTTCTCCTGCAACAACAAAACGCGGGAAGAAGTAATACAATGCTCAATGAAAGTAGTAAAATGATATGTATCATTTGGATTGAAGGGAGCATCTATGAAAAATCAAGGAACTTAGTGAATATATGCAAATTGATCCAAAATAAAATGCAGCATAAACGTACATTATTTCCAGCAATAATAGTAGAAAGAATGGTGGAATGAATAGAAGTGGTAAAATGAGTGTCATATGTAATTTATAATGAAAGAAAAAGGCTAAGGCTCAAAATGGGTTCACTAAGGGAAAAAACCGGGTTAGGCTTTTGGCCAAATTGTGTAATACCTAAGTGCCCAAATCATCTCATGACTATCAACAATTCATGTAATCTTAAAAGTCATCACAAAGTAAGTTCTAGAAACAAAAATTTTGCATAATCCTCACTAATAAAAAACAGAATGGAGCATAAAGCCTCACCATTGCGTAGGATAAAATTGCATGAATTCTCAAACCAGAGTTTAAACAATTAAACAATCTAATACGCATCAAAATTAACAGTGTTCTATATCCAAGATAAAGTGAAATGAAAGGATTAAGGAAAAACACCAGTTTTACCTGGCTTGATTGAAACTAAGAGATTCGTTCATTGCCTTCTTCCCACAAAGATTCGATACAAGCAATAAGGGTCCATTCAAAAGAAAGAAAATCATTAACTACTCGATTAAAACAAAACTCAAGATAAGGACAGTAATAATGAACGGACTCAATCAATAAGGAAATTAAAACAAGATAAAAACAGCAAAGACAAAATTGGTACCTGCACAAATCTATGGTACCTACCCCACACTTGTGAAAAACACTGTCCTCAGTGTGAACAAGTTAGGCACTCCAAAATAAAAGGAATAAAATACGTAAAATGAAGCTAATTATGGGAGTCCATAAAAGAAATTGGAAAACTAAAAGAAAAGCAAGACAACAAAAAGAGATAAAAACTAGAAAGTCTACTAGATACTGCCCTTGATGTGTACTTGAACACTTCAAAATGTGTTAGTCCTCAAAATTACGTACGAGCATCAAGTAGGCTAACTGCTGCAAAACTTAAGAATAAACACATCCCAAGCAACATCTAGTAAAAGGTTCAATAAGATAACATCTCCTCAAAATCAAACACACTAAAAACAGACTGAAATATCTAACTAAAGAAAAAAACAAATAACTATATAAACTAAAAAAGAATGTCCAAACATTCAAAAAGCAAAAATAGATTCGGGGATGCCTCCTGAACGTGCTTCTTTTTGTTTGAGTCGTCTAGCTGGACTCTGCAGCAGCATTCCTGCATCACGGGCAAATTGAGAAGGTAGGCTCAATATAAGTTGGGGCTCGAGGCATATAAGCGCAATGAGAAGGTCCGATGTGTGCGGTAGATGACCAAGGAGGCACTCTCTGTACCGATTTGGGATGTCCATTCATCCACTCCGAATTCTGGTTAAGTGACCTGTTAAAAACAAACTTGCAACTACCCTTCTCGGGTCTATCATAGCACAAAGTTTCATATCGATACAAGTTTTTTTTTAAGATGAATAACACATACTAACAGGGGAAGAAACATGTATAGCATCATCCATTTTTACATCTTGTGGTTGTGTATTACATGCAAGATCAATTCCATCAATACTACAAATGGCATGAACATGGTCGGTGGAAGAACTATCAAATGAGGGTAAACTAAAAGTGACACAGTTATCCCCTACATTAAGTTCTAACTTCCCTTCAAATACATCTATTTTAGCTCTAGCTGTGGCAAGGAAAGGTCTCCCCAAAATTAATGGTACACCATGCTCATTATCCATATCCAAAACCACAAAGTCCACAGGAAATATGAACTTATCTACCTTAACTAGCACATTTTCCACAATTCCCTAGGAAGCTTAACAGAATGGTCAGCTAATTGAATGTTCATCCTAGAAGATTTTGCCTCCCCCAAACCTAGCTTATTGAACAAACTAGTGGGCATGACATTTATGCTAGCCCCCAAATCTGCTAATGCATCATCAACACACAAATTACCTAAAGTGCAGGGAATAGTGAAACTCCTTGGATCATGACGTTTCTCTGACAACTTGCTCTGAAACACTACTGAGCACTCCTCGTTAAGCTGAACATAGGGGACCTCCTCCAACTTCCTTTTTCTGCTAAGTATGTCCTTTAAGAACTTAGCATACTTCGGCATCTGCTCCAATGCATCAATAAAAGGCAAGTTAATATGCAGTTGTCTAAAAATATCTAAAAACTTACTGAACTACTCTTTCGCCTCTACTTGTTTAGCTCTAGCAGGATATGGAATCTTAGGTTGATATTCCCTGATTGGAATTGATTTCACCTTTTGTCCCTTAGGTTCCCTAACTTTACTGCTCGCCTTAACCTACACATTAATAGTGGCGTCATCAAAAACAGTGGTGCTCGGGAGCGCTCCTTGCTGTCTCTCAGACAACATCTTAGAGATTTGGCCAATATGGGTCTCCAAGTTCTAAATCGAGGCCTGCTGGTTCCTAAGTGCACTATCAGTTTGCTGGAACCTCATCTCCATAGACGTCACAAACTTCAGCATAAGCTCCTCTAAATTTGACTTCTTTTCTAGTAGACGAGGAGCTTGTGTAGGCCCAGCTGACTGTTGTTGTGGCTGCTGATGAAGTCTTTAAAAACCAGGTGAACCCTGACCATTATTGTTCCTCCAACTGAAGTTGGGATGATTGTGCCACCCAGGGTTGTATGTATTGCTGTAAGGATCGTTCTGCTGCCTTGGGGCATTCCCCATATAGTCAACCTGCTCAACATCAGAAGACATAGCAGAATTAGATGGAAAAGTAGTAGAGGATGAAGCAAACATACCTCTCGCAGTACAGTTTGCACTATAATGCGGGCCACCACAAAACTCGCAGCCAACGTTCGCTGCATGAACCGGCATCTGTAGTTGGTCAATCTTCTTGGCTAGAAGCTCCACCTGAGCTGCCAAGGCTGCTGTAGAGTCCACTTGGTTGACCACTCCCTGTCTTCCTGGTCGGCTCCTAGAGGATTGCCACTGATAGTTGTTCATGGCCATTTCCTCTATTAAGTTCGAGCCTGCTCGGGCGTCTCTTGTTTAGCGCCCTGCTGCAGCATCCACCATCTGCCTCATTGCAAGGTTCAACCCGCTGTAGAAGGTCTGAACCTGCATCCACGCTAGCAATCCGTGATGTGGGCAGCATCTCAAAAGATCTTTAAACCTCTCCCATGCATCATACATGCTTTCATCATCAAACTGCATAAAAGAAGATATGTCATTTCTAAGTTTAGCAGTTTTAGCAGGAGAAAAATACTTATATAAACATTTTTCGGCCAACGCCTTCCAAGTAGTAATCGTTTACTGTGGAAGGGATTGCAACCATCTCTTAGCTCTGTCCCTCAAGGAAAATGGAAACAATCTCAGCCGAATGGCGTCGTTAGTTGTTCCATTTATCTTGAATGTGTCATAAATCTCCAAAAAATTAGAGATATGTGCATTGGGATCCTCGCTGGGCAATCCTCCAAACTGCACGCTCTGCTGGATCATCTGGATAACGTTGGCTTTTATTTCAAAATTGTTGGGCGCTACAGCAGGTCTGACTATACTATTTTTTGTCCCATCCAAAGATGGTCGAGCAAAATCGTACATCGTCCTCTGATTGTCATCGGCCTGGGGGTTGAGGTTCTCCATCGCGTCAACTCCTTGAACCTGAACTGTAACTCCGTCCTCCTACTTAACTGCCTGCAAACATCGTCTCAATAATCTGAGAGAGTGCTCCGGGTCAGATAAGGGTGCTATGGGATCAGGGTTAGAGCTCCTGGTCATAAACTACCTGAAACGGAAAACCAAACAACCACCAATCAACAAAAGTAATAAAATAAAATAAAATAAAATAAAATAAAAAGAATGAATGAATAAACAGATAATGACTAAATTAACACAAACAATTCACTCTAGTTTACTATTACTGTCCCCGGCAACAGCACCAAAAACTTGATGGGCTACTTATGCAACCTACACTTAAGGCAGTGAACCTATCGATGCGGTCTAGCACTAGTGAGTATCAAGGTCGTATCCCTGGAGATCGGGTAAACCTAAAGTTACTACTGTTCGTTATGTTATTTAATCTGAAATAAGGTGTGAGAAGTCTAAATTAATTAACTAATGCTTATGAATGTAAATAAAGGAACAACAGCAACTGACAATAAAAAAAACAACCATAACAAAGAAGCAAACCCAAAAGGGACCTAAGTGATGCAATTCTAAGGTTGATTTTATAAACTGCCAATCTTGCTACCCGTGCCTAAATCCTGAATCAAACTCCACTCCTCTCTTGAGCTCACTGAGTTCCTAAATCTGCACTAACCTAATGGAATCTCTTCCTATCAGATTATTACAGATTAGCATTAAGCGTGATTTAGAACTATTAAAAGTTGCTAATTCTTAATCCGACGAGTGAATTAACCTTATCTCTAAGTGTTAATTACCAGTTCTTATTATTTAATTTCCAGTTGTAAAAAGCATTTCTCAATGTCAAGAAACAACCCAAAAGAAAATTAATTTAACGTCCTAAATTAATTGAATCAAATTTTATTACTAAACAGTAAGAAGATTACAAAAATGGCAAATAAAAAATCCAATATTTAAACACAAACCATCAACAAAGATGAACCCCAATGGGTTCGGCAATCCTAGCTACTCATAATGAAAGAAATAAATACAAAAGGAAATAAATAACAGAAAAGAAAATGAAACATATAACCGCTCTTCTATCGAATCAGAGTGGGAATGTCGCAAGTGCCAGTTCTGAAACCAGCCTTAATTATGGATCTCGGATGTCCCGGTCAATCATCTAGAAACTTCAATCTTTGCTTGAATCCTCCAAATCAATCCTTTGAACTGACGTTGGTCTCCCAAAATGTCAAGAACAGAGGTGCAGAAGTGAGGGTCGCGTAAAGAAGTTCGTAAATCGAAAGCGGAACCATCTCGTTTGCATGCGCCTATTTATAAACAGGCGCCTTGCTGCAACGGCCCGTGCAATGGGCATCAACCTCCATGAAATGCAAAATTTCCGAAATTGTCCAGAAGAGGTCATGCAAAAGCCTCAAAACTGCGCGCCAACAAGGAGTTGACTCCGATAAGCATCTAATACGCGTAAATCATCCAAATAGCTTGGTTTTTGCCCGTAAATTAATCAATCTCTATCGAGGAGTCTGAAAACCTAAAAAGTTCATAAACATACCACAGTGCGATCAAACAGGAATAAATATGACTCAAATACGCGAATAAACGACTGATAAACAGTCAATAAACATGCATAGAATCATCTACATAACCTTCGCAGGTAAGGGAAGGTTCTATGGGATTATACTCAAACTGGTTACAAAAACTACCTAGTTCTTGCCTAGTCTTCTTCATTTCCCATTTGAGTTGTCTTTGGAGTTTAAGGTCATGACAAATCTTCAATCCTTGTTTCTGGGTAAGGCCAACTAATTCACCATAAATGTAGAAATCATAAGGGATATGGCCATTATGGGCTTCTCTTATGGTATTCCTAACTCTTTCACCTAGTATCTTAGGTAAACCAACTAAGAATTTTTCTTTCCAGAAAGGTTGGTTTGAATCTTCCCTAAGCATGACTCTGGTCAAGAAAGTATCTTTATAAGCTTGGAAATTGCTAAGCTTTTTACAGGTTAGATTGCTAAGAAGCTCGACATTCTTATCTTTTAGAAGAGAAGGGCCTCCTATGAAGTGGAGGGAAAGGAAAATGCAAAGAAGATTTCTCTAAATCTTTTAAGAAAAAATATTTTTTCAAAAATAGAAAAACTCCCAAAAACAAAGAGAATTTTTACAGAAAGCCATCCTCTTCTAGATTTCCAAAACAAAATTTCAAAAAAGATTTTAGCAAAATTACTTGCTACAAATGTGGGAAAAATGGTCACACTTCAAAGTATTGCAAGTTTTCTAAAAAACTTCATGAGCTCCAAATAGAAGAAGAAATTTTGAGCAAGATTTCAGCTCTTCTTGTTGATTCCTCTGAATCAGAATTTTTGAATAGTGAGGAAGAGTTTCAAATTGCTGAAATCAAAACCTCATCCGATTATTCTGAATCAGATTCTGATGATTTTCCAAAGAATATTAATATGCTTACTAGGCAACAAGAAGCTCTTCTTGAAGCCGTCAAGCATATTAATGACCCCCAAATCCAAAAACAAGTTTTGAAAGAAATCCTAAAAACTGAAACCCTTGTCCCCTCTTCTAGTAAGAACACTTGTGATCTTGGATAAAGGGAAAAAGTTAAAAAACCCTCTTCCTACTGTCCAAGAACTTCAGAAAGAAATTAGAGCTATCAAAACAGAGCTCAAAGATTTAAAAGAAAAATAATAAAATGATTATGTTTTACTCCAAAGCTTGATTCTTAAACAGAATAGTGATTCTGATTCTGAAAAAGAAAATGATTTCAAAATCTTGAGGTTTCTGAAAATGTTCCAGAAAACTTCATTAATGTTTTAAAAGAAATTACCTCAAGAAAATATTTGATCCAAATAAAACTCATTTTCCCTGGTGATTTCCAAATAGAAACTATAGCTTTATTTGATATAGGAGCAGACCTCAACTGTATCAATTATGAGCTGGTTCCTAAAAGGTATCATCAAGAAACAAAAGAAAGGCTTACCTCAGCCAATAGTTCAAAGATTAAAATTGCGGGTAAAACTGAAGCTGTAATTCTAAATAATAATATTGCTTTAAAAAATGTTTTTATTTTTACAAAGGATTTATAGCAAATGGTTATTTTGGGAACTCCTTTTATCAATTTAATTACTCCTTTTAAAGTAACTACTGTTGGTATCATTTTTAAAGCTAAAGATTCAAAGATTGTTTTCCCTTTTATAGAAAAACCAAAGAAGAGAAATCTCAATCTCATAAAAGCCCACTCAATTTATAATTTTGAGATAAATGCTTTGATTAAAGGAAAACAAACCCAGCTTTTTCACCTAAAACAAGATATGGGTTTGAAAAGAATCCAAAGTCAAATGCAAAATGATTTTGTCCAAAGAAAAATCTATGATTTGCAAAAGAAGATTGAAAATGAAGTTTGTTCTGATCTTCCTAATGCCTTTTGGAAAAGAAAACAACATATGGTAGATTTACCATATGAAAAAGATTTTTGTGATAAACAAATTCCCACCAAAGCAAGACCCATCCAGATGAATGAAACCCTAGAAAGCCATTGTAGAATAGAAATAAAAGATTTAGAGCAAAAGGGTTTGATTACCAAATCTAGATCCCCCTAGTCGTGTGCAGCTTTCTATGTCAACAAAAATAGTAAGATAGAAAGAGGAACACCTAGGTTGGTGATTAATTACAAACCATTGAATAAAGCTCTAAAGTGGATTAGATACCCAATTCCAAACAAAAATGATCTTCTTCAAAAGCTTCATTCTGCTTTTATTTTTTCAAAGTTTGATATGAAATCAGGATTTTGGCAAATCCAGATTCATCCTAAAGACAGGTACAAAACTGCTTTTACAGTTCCGTTTGGCCAATACAAATGGAATGTAATGCCTTTTGGATTAAAAAAAATGCTCCTTCTAAATTTTAAAAAATCATGAATGACATTTTCAATCCTTATTCAAAGTTTTGCATTGTCTATATCGATGATGTGTTGATATTTTTAAATTCTCTAGAGCAACATTTCAAACACTTGGAGACATTTTTCTATGTTGTTAAGAAAAATGGTTTAGTAGTTTCAAAGTCCAAGATATCTTTATTCCAAACAAAAATTAGATTTCTTGGCCACTACATCTCTCGGGGAACTATCACCCCAATTGAAAGGTCTCTAGCCTTTACTTCAAAATTTCCAGACAAAATTTTGGAAAAAACTCAATTACAAAGATTCCTTGGCAGTTTAAATTATGTGATGGATTTTTATCCAAATTTGAACTATCTAGCAAAACCCCTCCATGATAGATTAAAGAAAAACCCCCCTGCATGGACTGATGAGCATACAAAGATTGTCCAAAGCATTAAAAAGTAAGTTTTTGAAATACCATGCTTACACCTAGCTGATCCATCTGCATTAAAAATTGTTGAAACTAATGCATCAAATTTAAGATATGGTGGAATTCTTAAGCAAGTTCAAAACAACAAAGAATGCATTGTCCAGTTTACTTCTGCACACTAGAATGATACACAAAAAGTTATTCAACTATCAGAAAAGAAATTCTTTCGATAGTTTTGTGCATTTCAAAATTTCAAAGCGACCTTTTAAATCAAAAATTTCTTTTAAGGATTGATTGTAAATCCGCCAAAGAAGTTTTACAAAAAGATGTTCAAAATATAGCTTCAAAATAGATTTTTGCCAGATGGCAAGCCATTCTTTCTATTTTTGATTTTGAAATTGAATACATAAGAGGAGATTCGAACTCAATTCTAGACTTTCTAACCAGAGAGTTCCTTCAAAAACAGGAGTGAAAATGCCAAGAAAATCGAGAGCAAAAGACAAAAAAGAAAAGTCGACAGCAAGTTCAAAACATGTTCAAAGCCCAAAAAATGAGATTTTACCCTCTTCTTCAAAGCCTATCAGAACCTGGACCGAGATCATCCAGGAAGAAATTGACAAAAGCAAAGAAGATCCGGCCCAACAGCAATTACAAATTCAGGAGTGGCTTGCACAGTAAAATCCTGAATTTCTAAAAAGGGTCGAAGAATATTCAAAGCAAATGATAGAACTTTAGCCCGAAGTCTCTCCAAAGACATCCTCCTCTTCCAACGAAGGTAAAGGTATACTTTCTATCCCTTTTTCAAAACCTGAGATAGAAATTTTCCCCCAAAACCTATCTCAGAGCTCTCAAAGTATTTCAAAGCCCAACTCTCAAGAAATAGTTGTCACAAACAAAACTTTTCAAAACTAATGAGTATATAGAAAAGCAAAATTTTCAAAGCATGTTAACTATTGAGGAAGGATTCTGTACAGAAAGCCCCTCAAAACTAATTTCCAAAATTTTCCCTCCAGGATGGTACTGTAAACCCTGGAATATATCAAAGCCTCAATCTTACTACCAGTCTATCCTTGAAGTAATTGATTCTGCAAAGTTCAAACACTTCAAAAAGCATAAAGACCACAAAGACCCTGCATATTCCACATGCACCATCCAAAGAATCCTCCACCCTAAAGATTGGGGAATGGATTTACATTCACCAAGATCTTTTCCAACTTCCCTTCAAAGAACCTACCCATCAAGCCTAAACACCTCCTTCAACTATTGGGATTACCAACTAGCTTGGTTTAATACCTTTCTTCTTCAAAACGAAGGGCAAAGCCATTCTTGGCTTTTCTATTTCGACACAAGCACAATCCAAACTTCAAAATTACCATATTGGTTTAAACAATGGTGTAATTTTTATGGCAATGTTCCTGAGACCATAATTCCAGAAGTTCTACCTCTGTTTAATCTATTCAAAGTCCACTATAAACCAAACAAAATAGAAAGACGTTTTCCCCCTTTACTTCTATTTTGTTCAAACTTTTTTCTCCCCTGGGTATGTGTATGGTATTTCCATTTCAACTAAGCAGCAGATGGAGAACAGACCACTTTCCTGGCACAGAAGTCCTTCATTATTCCAAAGCTAGCGGCGGCTCAAACAGAAGAAGACTTCTTACAATTGATTAAACAGTTGTCGGAAACCGCCTCTTTCAAAGGAAAATCTAAAGCTTCATCTTCCTCTTCTAGCACCAGCTCAGCAGCAATAGATCTAGATGGTGACTCAAACGAAGATGACTGTTTTGGGTTATTCAAGCCCATCAAATAACATCTTTGTAAAGCCCTTTATCTTTGTAAAGCCCTTGGGTTGAAAACCAGAAATGGCAGCCAAAAATATTTTTGTAATGGGTCAAATGCACAATAAGAAAAAGAAAAAAAAAGAAAGAAGTCATTTAAAAGAAAAGAAAGAAGACAAAAGACTCTGCACCTTTTTTAAAGTAAAAGATTCCTCACTTCTAAAGAGTGGCAGACAACTATTGCAAAAGTCATGGAGCCTCCCACTCCATTATCAAAAGCATCTAAAAGTCGTGGAGCCCCTCACTCCACTATGAAGAGTATCCAAAGCTTCAATAATGAGGCTTGAAGGCTGAAGACCTCTATAAATAGAGGAGTTTTCCAAAGAAGAAAGCAGACTGAAAAGTAACAAGAGCCTCTTGTATTCTTCAAGTCATACCATTACAAATATAGTGAGAAAAGAGAGAGTGTGAGAGTGATAGTGAGAAACCACCTTCCTCTTGTATTCTATTACTCTTGTAAGTTATATTTCTTTTGTTTAAAGCTTTCATTTAAAGCTTTTATTTCAAAGTTTGTATATTTGTTCATTCATCAATAATCAAAAACTTGTTATTTTATCTTATTTTCTTATTTTCCATTTAATTTTTAAGGATTTTAATTTGTTTTATTAGATATTAATCTTAAAAGGAATTGTTTCTTTTTAATTAGTAGTTATCTAGGATTTTCTAACCCTACTGCTATAAATAGAACATGATGCCTTAAGTCTACAGTTAGGTACATCGATTATAGGCTACTGTTACTAAAAATACTAAAAACCTACATTCGATTAAGTAGAGAGCTTTTTTGGTAACTGTAGAGCAAAGTCACTAAGAAAGAACCCTAGATTAGGAAGCATTTTTATGGAATGACAGAAGACTTCCAAAACTTAAGCAGCACTGAATTCTCAACCGATACTTGATGCAAAGCCTTATCATCTCTAGAGTCTCGTAGATCAACAAACTACAGTGACAACCTGAGGGTTCCCCACATCCAGCATCATCAATATCACTTTCCCCTTCAACTGGTTCTTGTGTTTTTATGATTCTAGGAACATGATTAGGATTCTTTTTACTGTTTTCTAAATTTTACATGATTAGATTAGGGTTTCTTATGAATTAATATGTTGTTGATATTATTAGGTTTTTGAATATGATAATAAGAACATGTAAGGTTTTGAATCTGATAATATGTTTGCTTTTGGATTTTGAATCTAATTGGTCAAATGATTAGGATTAGATGTTATATTTGTGTCTTCTTTATATTTTTGCAATTGAATAGATTTCTAAGGTTGCATGATTGAAATCTAGGATATGCCATGTGAAGTTTTATTTTCCTTCTATTAGTTTTCCTTTTTCTAGGGTTTGTATTATTTTTATGATTTTTGGGTTAATTTGATTTGTTTTGTTATGATTCTTTTTTTATTTTTTGAGTTTTAATCATGTTTTTATCTCATTGCATGTTGAATCGACTTTTGGGTGAGGGAGGATCGAGAAAAGATGCAAAACCAGCCATTACCAAACCTTAGAGCCGATTGGCTCTATCTAGTGCCGATTCAGTTTTGCACTGATTTTTGGCCCTATTTTCATATTTTTATGCGATTCTTGGCAATTTTTGTACATAATAACTTAGTTTAGTTATTTCTCTTAAGTTTATTAGTTGTAGGAAAGGTTGTAATAGTTAGATTTGCTACATTCATTATTTTGATAATGGAAAATAACTGGTACATGATTGTTAACTAAAACAGGACATATAGACATTAGGCCTTAAAAGTTGGACCTAGCATGAAAATTTTGTAGTCCATTAGGTTAATGCAATGGTATATTATCCATATAGACTTAGTGGGTTTTGTCATGCTTTAATTGAATTAATTGGGCCATATTAGATTTAAGATCACTAAATTGGACCGTTTTATAAAAAGTAGTCCATTAGGCTTAAAAGATTGGAAATCAAAGCATATAACTTGTAATTGAGCTAGACTAAGTGGGCTTTGTGCATAATTAATTAGTAAGTTAGGTTAATAACTTGGAGTATGGGCTAGCTTTAATAAAACGGGTTAGATTCTTGAGGAACTCACATGCTGTAGTGCTTGATGTGTAATATATAATTGTTGCATTATAGGGAATAACATGTAAAATAATAAAATCAAAGACTAAGATACACAAATAAGGAAGTTGGCTTTCGGATCCATCTTTGGATTTGTGGCGTAAGCTTCCTTATGGAATTTAAAAAACGTCACTCATTAGTAAAAGTGTCCCAATGAATTACTCGGGTGGCGACTCTCATCTCCGCATTAGTCTCAATGATTAGTTAGTTTGTTCCCAATTAGGTTGAAAAGCCTTGTAGTGCCGTAGTCGCTAAAGACACATGGGTGCGCACCCAAAATCACCACCGACAGGTAGCTATGGCAGAAACTTTGCATCCTCATTTCACTATCACCAAGTCGTTTCCGGTAAAACTAAAGGCAAAAATAAGCTTACGACATCAAGAAAGGGCCCTAGTAGAAGTTTGGTGGCCAACGATGGCTGGACAATAACGAAAAAGAGAAAGAGAGATAGACAGGGTGTAGAGAGTCTGGTTTATTAGTGTTTTTAGTGTTTTAGAGAAGAATGGGTGTATAGAGAAAGTGGAGCAAGGATTTTTTTTATGTATGTGGGTATGTGGAGGTGTCGGAGATTAGAGATTAGAGTGAAAAAGAAAAGATAGATATGAATTTATATGGGTTTTTAGGGTTTAAAATAAAGGGTTAAGATATATTTTTGTGGTATAGATTAGAAAGCTAGAATAACACCACGTCATTTGGTAAATATTTGCCTTGAATTGACATGACATAAAGTTGGAGACGCGTTGCTGGCACGAACAAGTCTGGTCGGCTCACTTGAGCATCTTGTGAGTTCGACTAAACGTGGGCAAGCTAAGTCGCATCTTGGCTTAGCTCGAAGCACGAGGCAGCCTAAGCTAGCGCAAGCTTAACCTAAATGTGCATGAGGTCAACCGTGCTGGCTTAGCCTGAACTAGTGCAAGCTGAGCCTGAATGTGCGCGAGGTCAGTCTGTGCAGGTTTGCTAAAATGTAGTTTTTTAGCGTTCCAAGGCTTTAAGGTCAATCCTTGAGGCTGTTTACATAGGTTTAACACGCGTTATTCATTCAAAAGCATTCCACTAACTACAATTTCTAATCATCGGGCTTATAAAGGTTTAAGTAGTTTGCCCCCCGCTTTGGAGGAGGAATTTTCAAAAAAATTATTTTTATAGAAAAGCACATTTTGAAAATTAGTTCGGACAAAGCATAAAGAAGCTTAGAGTTTAGGGGTCGTGCCTTGATTATTTATGATACGTCGATGCGATACCATAATTTTAGGATGTGTCGATGAGATGCCATCATCTTCTTGAGTTGCATCGGTATGATACCAGCATATTCTTAAGGGTGCGTTGGTGTGATACCAACATCTTCTTGAGGGTGTGCTACTCGTGTTAGCTACAATCTAAGGCAGTGTACCTATCGATGCAGTCTAGCACTAATGGCGAGTATCAAGTTCGTATTCCTCGGGAAAGCGAAAGCCCAGAGTTACTTCTTTGTTCTTTGTTATATTAACCTAAAATGGATGATGAATAAATTCTAAACTAACTATTAACTACGAGCTAAGTTCTAAGGGAGATGCAGGAGTAATTGATAAGTGAAATAATCAAGACAAGAAGACAAACCCAAAGGGAATCTAAACTAGTTGGCATCCGAATAAAAGATAAAGGATCAGTGAGTCTAATTATGCTACCCGTGGATGAATTCTTAACCGAATTCGGTTTCTCTCTCTCGATAACCGAATTCCTAAACCTAATAACCTAAAGTTGGAATCTCTTCCTAACGATTGATTCTTAAATTAGCATTAAGCTTTAATCTGCCTCTATTAAGCTTTGTTAATTCTTAATCCGGCTAGTTAATTATCCTTATCTCTAAGCGATTATTAACCAGTTCTTGTTATTCAAAGTTCCAATTGCCAAACGGATTTCTCAATCTCATAAAGCAATCTAAACATCACAATTCACAACGTCTCATGAATAATGCATTATTTTATTAATACTGAAAACAAGAAGAATACAAAACCAACTCAAACAATCCAACAATATAATATCAAGCCAACATAGTAAAGAAATCCCAATGGATTAAATCAGTCTAGCTAAACATGTTCATGTTTAAAGCAATCTAGGAAATCAATTACAATGAAAATAAAACATGTACACCCTTTTCTCTCGAATTGGATGAAATGACTCCAAATCCGGATCTACACTTTGATTAATTTCCCAAACGCCTCTTGAATTGCTCCACTCTGTTTTGCACTCCTGAATCTTACAATTCGGATTCTTACTCACTGCAACTCTCTCGCACTTTCGCATCGCAGCGTTGTCGGAACTAGCCACTAGGGCTCAATGTCACTCTTTTTCCCTCTCCTCCACTCTAAGAAAAATGAATTTTTCTTATATATTTAACTCAAGACGCCGTGGTCGGTCACGCTCGCCGTAACATGGCCGAGTCCATGCCGCTTAGTCAAACCGGGATCTCACCAAGTAGGGTTTCACCACGGCCGTGTTTTTCCCCGTGTTGGCTACCACGGGCCGTGTTGCTCCCCGTGTTATCCACCACGGGCCGTTCTAAAGGCCGCGGTGGCTACGGAAACCGTGCCCAACCTTTTGTTTTGAAGACCAAGTTTTGATGGTTGGTCACGGCCAGAGTCTAGGCTGTGATGGTCAGCACGGCCTGAAAACTTGGTCTTGGCCAGAGTCTAGGCCGTGATGGTCAGCACGGCCTTGACTCAGGCCGTGCTCAATGTGTGCAACATGGGCTCTTGTCCGATCTTGATGAATTCTCGTCCGTTTCCGCAGGTATTGATCTATAATTGCTTAAACACCGATGATGGTCCTATAAATGTTCCTGAAATGCAAAAGAACATAAAACACAGGTGATCTGGGAATAAAAGCACAATAATTGCTAAGAACATACGCAATAATATGCAAGCAAATATGTGTAAAACTATGCTCATCAGTGTGATACCAACATCTTCTTGAGGGTGTGCCAATGCGATACCGGCATGTTCATGAGAGTGAGTCGGTGCTTTATCAACATGTTCTTGAGGGGGCATCAGTGTGATACCGACGTGTTCTTGAGGGAGCATTGGTGCAATACCGGCATCTTTTTGAGGGTGAATCGATGCGATACCGGTGTCTTCAGTGTGTGTCGGCGCGATACCATCGTCTTTTTGAGGGTGCATTGATGTAGATGATTTTATGCATGTTTATTGACTGTTTATCAGTCGTTTATTCGTGTATTTGAGTCATATTTATTCCTGTTTGATCTCACTGTGGTATGTTTATGAATTTTTCAGGTTTTTGGACTCCTCGATAGAGATTGATTGATTTACGGGCAGAAACCAAGCTATTTGGATGATTTACACGTATTAGATGCTTATCAAAGTCGACTCCTTATTAGCGTGCAGTTTTGAGACTTTTGCACGACCTCCTCTGGACAATTTTGAAAATTTTGCATTTCATGGAGGTTGGTGTCACAGACGCCCCACTGACGCGGCAGATGCGCATATATGCAGTAGTTGCACGACAAACATAACCCATGGCACGCCATGGCACGATTAAGGCGCGTCTATAAATAAAGCGCATGCAAAAGCAGAGAGGGTTCCGCTCGATTTCTAGACTTCTACACAGCGACCCTCACTTCCGCACCTCTGTTCTTGGCATTTTGGGAGACCAACGTCGATTCAAAGGATTGATTTGGAGGATTCAAGCAAAGATTGAAGTTTCTAGATGATTGACCAAGGACATCCGAGATCCATACTTGAAATTTGGTTTCGAATTGGCACTTGCAACATTCCCACTCCGATTCGATAGAAGAGCGGTTATATGTTTGATTTTCTTTTCTGTTATTTATTTCCTTTTGTATTTGTTTCTTTCATTATGAGTAGCTAGGATTGCCGAACCCATTGGGGTTCATCTTTGTTGATGGTTTGTGTTTAAATATTGGATTTTTTTTATCTGCCATTTTCATACTCTTCTTACTGTTTAGTAATAAAATTTGATTCAATTAATTTAAAACGTTAAATTAATTGTCTTTTGGGTTGTTTCTTGATATTGAGAAATGCTTTTTACAACTGGAAATTAAATAGTAAGAACTAGTAATTAACACTTAGAGATAAGGTTAATTCACTTGTCGGATTAAGACTTAACCACTCTTAATAGTTCTAAATCACGCTTAATGCTAATCTGTAATAATCTGATAGGAAGAGATTCCATTAGGTTAGTGCAGATTTAGGAACTCAGTGAGCTCGAGAGAGGAGCGGAGTTTGATTCAAGATTTAGGCACGGGTAGCAAGATTGGCAAGTTATAAAATCAACCTTAGAATTCCATCACTTAGGTTCTCTTTGGGTTTGCTTCTTTGTTACGGTTGTTTTTCAATTGTCAATTGCTGTTGTTCCTTTATTTGCATTCATAAGCATTAGTTAATTAATTTAGACTTCTCACACCTTATTTCAGATTAAATAACATAACGAACAGTAGTAACTTTAGGTTTACCCGATCTCCAGGGATACGACCTTGATACTCACTAGTGCTAGACCGCATTGATAGGTTCACTGCCTTAAGTGTAGGTTGCATAAGTAGCCTATCATTTTTTTGGCGTCATTGCTGGGGATCAGTAACGGTAAACTAGAGCGAATTGTTTCTGTGTTAATTTAGTCATTATTTTTTTATTCATTTACTCTTTATTTTTTTTTGGTTTCTTTTATTTATTTTATTATTTTTGATTGATTGGTGGTTGTTTGGTTGTCGGTTTCAGGTAGTATATGACTCGGAGCTCTAACCCTTATCCGACCCGGAGCGCTCTCTCAGATTATTGAGACGACATTTGCAGGCAGTTGAGGAGGAGGACGAAGTTACAGTTTAGGTTCAAGGAACTGATGCGATGGAGAACCTCAACCCCCAGGCCGATGAGGATCAAAGGACAATGTACGAGTTTGCTTGACCATCTTTGGATGGGATGAAAACTAGTATAGTCAGACCTGTTGTAGCGGCCAAAAATTTTGAAATAAAAGCCAACGTGATCCAGATAATTCAGCAGAGCGTGCAGTTTGGAGGATTGCCCAGCGAGGATCCCAATGCACATATCTCTAATTTTTTAGAGATTTGTGACACATTCAAGATAAATAGAACAACCGATGACGCCATTCGGCTGAGATTGTTTCCATTTTCCTTGAGGGACAGAGCTAAGAGATGGTTCAGATCCCTTCCGCGATGTGATTACTACACGGGCGTTGGCTAAAAAAGTTTTATATAAGTATTTTCCTCCCGCTAAAACTGCTAAACTTAGAAATGACATATCTTCTTTTGTGCAGTTTGATGATGAAAGCATGTACGATGCATGGGAGAGGTTTAAAGATCTTTTGAGATGTTGCCCATATCACGGATTGCCGGTGTGGATGCGGTTTAGACCTTCACAGTGGTTGAACCTTGCAACAGGCGGATGGTGGATCTTTGCGGCGGTGGGGCGCTAAGCGATGGGCGAGCATGCTGAGAACGATAGAGGAAATGGCCATGAACAACTATCGTTGGCAATCCTCTAAAGGCCGAGCCGAGGAAGGCAGGTGGTCAACCAAGTGGACTCTACAGCAGCCTTGGCGGCTCGGGTGGAGCTTCTAGCCAAGAAGATTGACCAACTCCGGATCTTGGTTCATGCAATGACGTTAGTTGCGAGTTTTATGGTGGCGCATTACGATCGGCTGTCTGCAGGAGGTATGTTTGCTTCATCCTCACTACTTTTCCATCTAGTGCTATATCTTCCGATGTTGAGTAGGTTGACTATATGGGCATGCCAAAGCGTGAGCGATCCTTCAGCCACATGACCACAGGTGGCGCAATCATCCCAACTTGATTGGAGGAACAATAGCGGTCCACCCGGTTTCGGAGACTTCATCACAAGCCGCTGGCAACGATCATTTGGGCACCTGCAAAACTCCTCCTCTACCGGAGAAAAGTCAAATTTAGAGGAGCTTATGATGAAGTTTGTAGCGTCTGAGATGAGGTTCGACAAGCGATAGTGCACTTAGGAACCAGCAGGCCTCGATTCGGAACTTGGAGACCAGATTGGCCAAATCTCTAAGATGTTGTTTGAGAGGCGGCAGGCGCTCGAGCACCACAGGTCTAACCCGGGGAGCACGTGAACGCCATCACTTTGCATTCATGTAAGTCGTTTCGACTCCTTCTAAGCCTATTTTTATGGTAGCCACTATTGATGTGCGAGTTGAGGCGGCGATAGGATAGGGAACCCGAGGGACAAAGGTGAAATCAATTCCGGTCAGGGAAATATCAACCTAAGATTCCTTATCCTGCTAGAGCTAAACAAGTAGAGGCGAAAGAGCAGTTCAGTAAGTTTTTAGATATTTTTAGACAACTGCATATTAACTTGCCTTTTATTGATGCATTAGAGCAGATGCCGAGTTAAAGGGCATACTTAGCAGAAAAAGGAAGTTGGAGGAGGTTGCCTATGTTCAGCTTAACGAGGAGTGCTCAGTGGTGTTTTAGAGCAAGTTGCTAGAGAAACGTCACGATCCAGGGAGTTTCAGTATTCCCTGCACTTTAGGTAATTTGTGTGTTGATGATGCATTAGCTGATTTGGGGGCTAGCATAAATGTCATGCCCACTAGTTTGTTCAATAAACTAGGTTTGGGGGAGGCAAATTCCATTAGGATGTGCATTCAATTAGCTGACCGTTTTGTTAAGCTCCCTAGGGGAAATGTGGAAAATGTGCTAGTTAAGGTAGATAAGTTCATATTTCCTGTGGACTTTGTGGTTTTGGATATGGACAATGAGCATGGTATACCATTAATTTTGGGGAGACCTTTCCTTGCCACAGCTAGAGCTAAAATAGATGTATTTAAGGGGAAGTTAGAACTTCATGTAGGGGATGACTGTCACTTTTAGTTTACCCTCATTTGATAGTTCTTCCACCGACCATGTTCATGCCATTTGTAGTATTGATGGAATTGATCTTGCATGTAATACACAAGATGTACAAATGGATGATGCTATACATGTTTCTTCCCCTATTAGTATGTGTTATTCATCTGAGAAAAACAACTTGTATCAATATGAGACTTTGTGCTATGATAGACCCGAGAAGGGTAGTTGCAAGTTTGTTTTTGATAGGTCACTTAGCCGGAATTCGGAGTGGATGAATGGACATCCCAAATCGGTCTAGAGAGCACCTCCTTGGTCATCTACCGCACACATCGGACCTTCTCATTGCGCTTATATGCCTCGAGCCCTAACTTATATTGAGCTACCTAATTTGCAATCGGGGAATCGATCACGAGTCGACTAGGCACTCGAATAAAAGCAAGCCTTAGGGGCATTCCCGAATCTATTTTTGCTTTATGAATTTTTGGATATTTTTTTTATTTTATGTAGTTATTTGTAGTTAGATATTTCAGTCTGTTTTTAGTGAGTTTGATTTTGAGGAGATGCTATCTTATTGAACTTTTTACTAGATGTTGCTTAGGATGTGTTTATTCTTGAGTTTTGCAGGAGTTAGCCTACTTGATGCTCGTACGTAATTTTGAGGACTAATATATTTTGAAGTGTTAAAGTACACATCAAGGGCAGTATCTAGTAGACTTTCTAGCTTTATCTCTTTTTGTCGTCTTGTTTTTCTCTTAGTTTTCCAATTTCTTTTATGGACTCCCATAATTAGCTTCATTTTACGTATTTTATTCCTTTTATTTTGGAGTGCCTACCTTGTTCACACTAAGGACAGTGTTTTTCACAAGTGTGGGGTAGGTACTGTAGATTTGTGCAGGTACCAATTTTGTCTTTGCTGTTTTTATCTTGTTTTAATTTTCCTTATTGATTGAGTCCAGTCATTATTACTGTCCTTTTGTTTTAATCGAGTAGTTAATGATTTTCTTTCTTTTGAATGGACCCTTATTGCTTGTATCGAATCTTTGTGGGAAGAAGGCAATGAACGAATCTCTTATTTTCAATCAAGCTAGGAAAAACTAGTGTTTTTCCTTAATCCTTTCATTTCACTTTATCTTGGATATAGAACACTGTTAATTTTGATGCGTATTAGATTGTTTAATTGTTTAAACTCTGGTTTGAGAATTCATGCAATTTTATCCCATTCAATGGTGAGGCTTTATGCTCCATTCTTTTTTTTATTAGTGAGCATTGTGCAGAATTTTTGTTTCTAGAACTTGCTTTGTGATGACTTTTAAGATTACATGAATTGTTGATAGTCATGAGATGATTTGGGCACTTAGGTATTACACAATTTGGCCAAAAGCCTAACCCGGTTTTTTTTCCCTTAGTGAACCCATTTTGAGCCTTAGCCTTTTTCTTTCATTATAAATTAAATCTGGCACTCATTTTACCACTTCTATTCATTCCACCATTCTTTCTACCATTATTGTTGGAAATAATGTACGTTTATGCTGCATTTTATTTTGGATCAATTTGCATATATTCACTAAGTTACTTGATTTTTCATAGATGCTCCCTTCAATCCAAATGATACATATCATTTTACTACTTTCATTACTTCATCCTGCGTTTTGTTGTTGCAGGAGAGAAAAAAAATTTTAAGAATAAGGGTTTAGTTCGAGCATCATCTTATTATTAGAACAACTTAGTGTTTAATTTTGGTATAGTGTTTGATCCTTAGCCATATTCTTGCATTACCTGCATAATTTTCCAGCAACTTTCAGCTTACTTTCCATAATTCTTCATACCCTACCATTAACCCTATTACAACCTGGCTCAAGTCCCTTTGATCATGTTTATTGACTATTTCACAGTAGTGGAGATCAGATATATAAGCAAGCCTATGGTAAGCACTTTGTTCTGTACTTTTGCACTGAGAGCTTGGCAATATTCTTCTCACCTATATACACTTATGTGTTTCGAGTGACATCTTGTAAGGCATGGTTCTCAAATTCTTAGTTTAGATAGTTTATCATTTTAATTTTAGCAGCTTTATTAACTTTGTTCTTTGTCTCAAGGATTTAGTGATTTGGGGATTTTAAGGAAATTCGTCACGGAGTTTCGAGACTTGTTTTGAGTTAACCTTCTCCAATGTATTTGATTGAGTCATTTGGTTTCTATTTTGAGGAGAGAGTTGTTGAATGCTTGAGGACAAGCAAAATCTCAAGTGTGGGGTAGTTTGATGTAGATGATTCTATACATGTTTATTGATTATTTATTAGTCGTTTATTCGCGTATTTGAGTCATATTTATTCCTGTTTGATCGCACTATGGTATGTTTATGAATTTTTCAGGTTTTCGGACTCCTCGATAAAGAATGATTGATTTACGGGCAGAAACCAAGCTATTTGGATGATTTATGCATATTAGATGCTTATCGGAGTTGATTCCTTGTTAGCTATGAGTTTGAGGGCTTTTCGCATGACCTCCTTTGGATAATTTGAAATTTTGCATTTCATGGAGTTGGTGCCGGTTCGTTGCAGATCGTGCATATTGCCTGACCCATGGCAGGGCCGTGCATATGTCACGCGGGCACTTGCTGACCCGTGGCCTGCGGGCCGCCAGCACGAAGTAGTTACTACATAAATGAGTAGCATGCAAAAGAATGAGGTTAAACCCGATTTCTAGACTTCTACGCGCGACCCTCATGCACCTACATTCTTGGCATTTTAGGAGACCAACGTCAGTTCAAAGGATTGATTTGGAGGATTCAAGCAAAGATTGAAGTTTCTAGATGATCAATGAGACATCCGAGATCCATACTTGAGGTCGGTTTCGAATTGGCACTGCGACATTCCCACTCCGGTTCGATAGAAGAGCGGTTATATGTTTGATTTTCTTTCACATTATTTATTTCCTTTTGTATTTGTTTCTTTTATTATGAGTAGCTAGGATTGCCGAACCCATTGGGGTTCATCTTTGTTGATGGTTTGTGTTTAAATATTGGATTTTTTAATTTGCCATTTTTGTAATCTTCTTACTGTTTAGTAATAAAATTTGATTCAATTAATTTGAAGCGTTAAATTAATTGTCTTTTGGGTTGTTTCTTGACATTGAGAAATGCTTTTTACAACTGGAAATTAAATAGTAAGAACTGGTAATTAACACTTAGAGATAAGGTTAATTCACTTGCCGGATTAAGAATTAACAACTCTTAATAGTTCTAAATCACGCTTAATATTAATCTGTAATAATCTGATAGGAAGAGATTCCATTAGGTTAGTGCAGATTTAGGAACTCAGTAAGCTCAAGAGAGGAGCAGAGTTTGATTCAGGATTTAGGTATGGGTAGCAAGATTGGCAAGTTATAAAATCAACCTTAGAATTCCATCACTTAGGTTCTCTTTGGTTTATGCTTTTCATTCGGTTGTTTTCGTTGTCGATTGCC